>NC_068375.1:39114755-39194755 GCF_023724105.1 Carassius gibelio | reverse complement strand
TAAAACTTCAGCAAAAGCAACATTTTTCTGGTTTTTATTAATATTTTAGTTTTTATTTGTATATTTTCTGTTTTCATTTAAATTATAGCAATTTTGTCTTTATTTTTTCCTCTATAAAGATATATTTATATGCAAAAAAAAATGCATTGATAGCATACATTTTTATCAGTTTAAACATAATTTTGTTGAGAAATGCCTTCTGGGAAAAAAGACAGAAAAGCAAAGTTATTATCGTTTCACAAATGTTAGAAAAACAGTTCTTAAACACATCATATGCTGTTTTTCTGTTAACTTTAGAGGTTTTCTTGTTTTAGCTGGTTTTTGTTGGTGTGATTATTTAGCGGTGGATTATATGGAGTCAGTTTTTCCCAGATTGTGCGGTGGATCACATCAGACGTCCTGTGACTGGTGTGTGTTTGCAGGAACAGTAAGAGAGGGCAGCAGGGCTGGGAGAGGAAGTATGTGGTGCTGGACGGGACCAAACTATCAATCTACGAGTCCGAGCCGTGCGAAGGTAGACGATCACTCGTGTGCTGTGAGCTCTGCTTTTGCTGTGCTTCCTGAACTCATATATGTGTGTGTGTGTGTGTGTGTGTGTGTGTGTGTGTGTGTGTGTGTGTGTCTCAGACTCGGTGAAGCCGCTGGAGGAGTTTGAGCTGTGTTTGCCGGACGGTGATGTGACGGTGCACGGAGCCGTGGGAGCCTCGGAGCTCATCAACACGGCCAAATCAGGTTTGAGAATTATCACATCATTTCATACATGCATTAGCTTAGAAACAAGGTCAGCGAGTTAGTTTTTCATCTCTTAGTCTGTATTAATAACAGGGAAATTATAATATATTTTTAATTTCAGTTGCTCAGTCACTTTTTATGAATTTTAACAAGCCGTGAACTTTTACGAGGCATAATGGGAGTCGTTTATAAATCTGCTGTCGTCAAGAATAAGTTGCGCCGAGCTCTCTTCTCATGAAAGCTGCTTTTATTTTAAAAATGCATGCCTTATTCAAGAAAATATTAATTTACTAGCTTGTTCATTTTAAGTTATATTGTGTTTTTGTTGGTGTAATATCTGCTGGAATGTTAAAAAAGTATAGTGTTATTTTTTTAAATCATTGTTTTGTAATAGATTTTTTCTTTGAAAAGCAAGAAAAAATAGTAAAAGTCACATTGTAGTACATGAGGAAAAAACTTGTTTTCGTTATTCGGCCCAAGAATTTTCATTTCGGTGCATCCCTAATTAATAATTCGATTTTTATTTATTTTTTCATTTTCCATTTTGATTGTAAAGTTGAAGTAATTCTGTTGCGTGTTTTTGTACTTTTTATCGAATTATTTTAAATATATCTATATAGTTTTTATTATATTTATTATATTTATTTGAGTTTTAGTTTGTACCAATTTTAATACATTAAGTAAAAAAACGTGTGGCCTTGTCAACTAGCTGAATTGTATTTTTTTTTATTTATTGTATTTTATTTCAAGTAACAATTTTTATTAGTGGCTTCAGTGATCAATAATAACACTATATGAGATCCGCTGATCATTGTTTTGTCTCATAATCTACATATTGTTTTTTTATTAATATTTTAGTTTTTATTTTTACATTTAGTTTTGCTTAAAATTTTTACAAAAGCATTATTTTACTGGTTTGTATTTATATTTAAGTTTTTCTTTGTATATTTTCAGTTTTCATTAAAATTAATGTGATTATAGAAATATTCGTCAACATGGTTAAAAGTGTGTGATATTGAGTCTTTATCTCAGATCGGATCAGAATTGTCATTAAACGTGTGTGTGTCTCTGTCTCTCTGTCTCTGTGTGTGTGTGTGTGTGTGTGTGTCTCTCTATCTGTATGTCTCTGTCTCTCTGTGTGTGTGTGTGTCTCTGTCTCTCTGTCTCTGTGTGTGTGTGTCTGTCTGTATGTCTCTGTCTCTCTCTGTCTCTCTCTGTGTGTGTGTGTGTGTGTGTGTGTCTCTGTGTGTGTGTGTGTGTCAGATATCCCGTACGTGCTGAAGCTGGAGTCTCATCCTCACACCACGTGTTGGCCGGGTCAGTCTCTGTACTTCATGGCTCCCAGTGTCCCAGATAAGCAGCGCTGGGTGGCTGTTCTGGAGTCAGTGGTGTCCGGCAGCAGAGGATCGCGAGAGAAGAGCGAAGCGGACGCGGTGAGTGAACGCTTCCTTCAGGAGATCCTTCATTCCTCCTGCGTCTGACGTGAAGCGCTTTGACTGATCCAGAGATACTGAAGGCTTTAGTTCACTTCATCACTGAAAAACTATGAGCTACTGCTTAGAAGCCTCTGTTAACAATATATAGTTAACACTGCTATTTGAGTATCATTTATTTGATAATAAAATATTAATATAGTTAATAACTAATATAGTGTTTTTATTAATATTGACTAATTATGTTTTTATTTTATTTTGACCTTAAGTTATGTGATTTTGTTATTTGTATCTATATATTAACATTTCTTTTTTTTTTTGATTTAATGAAATTGTATTTATTAGTTTTTCTATTTCAGTTAATTGGTAATTAACAAATCATTTTAGTACTTTAACTTCAGATCATTTTATTTCAATTAGGTGCCAAAGCAACATTTTAAGTTTTTCATGTCTATTTATATTCGATTTTATTGCAGCTTTATTTGAATTTAACACAATTATGTTAACAGTAATATTTTAGTACAATTTTATATACTGTTATATAGTATTTATTAATATAATTTAAATTAGTTTCTATTTTCATCTTAATTCATTTAAATATTTTTTAATATTTCAAATTTTTATTTTTATTATTTTTTAACTATTTTATTAGAATTTATTTTTATTTTAGATTAAGTAATTTTAGCACTTCAATTTAAGCTCATTTTATTCCGGTTAGTTTCCAAGGCAAATTTTTCATCTAATATTAATATTTTATTTGATTTCATCATTATTCCAGTTAACAAAAATGACTATATAGTTCCAATACTGGACATTTTCTTCTTCCTGCACATGTAATGTGATTTATGTTATAATGTAGGCCGGTGTTAAACGTCAGAAGACTCTCTCGCCGCTGGTTCAGGTAATCACATGATAGTGGGAAGCGCATCACACACACTCGCTCTCATGTGTGTGTGTGTTACCCAGCATGCACTCTGTCTGGTGCCCGTGCCGCTTGCATCATCATCGCTGCGTACCTTTGTTTCCTGCTCTTCAGAATAATCCCCAACAGCAGCACGACCAGTGCAGTCTGATTCACAAACAAATGACTCTTATGAATCAGTTCATTTGAATCGAATCATTGAATCACTCAGGCTTCGTTCAGTGTTGTGTAAGGCTGAATGCACACACACGCTCCTGTAGGAAACACTGGCAGTGCTTGTCTTCAGTGTTAATGCCAGCTGCTTTCCTCCGAGCTCTGTTGTGTTGTGTTGTGTTGTGAAGCCTGGTCTCTGTGTGTCGTCTGAACAGAAGCTGCTGGGAAACTCTCTGCTGAAGCTGGAGGGAGACGATCGGCTGGACATTAACTGTACTTTACCACTGACCGACCAGGTACAGCACCAATAATACTGTTATTGGAGTTATACAAGGAAACCCACAGTCTGTGCGTTACTCAACATTGTGAAAAACATTATAATCCACCACCTACACATCATTCAGCATGGGGAAAATATATATAAATAATAATAAACACTCACCAGCTATACAGCATCTATAAAAAAAACTATATACACTACTGTTGAAAAGTTAAAGGTCAGTGTGTTTTTCTGAAAGAAATACATTATTTTATTCAGCAGTGATGTGTTAAATTGATTAAAAAAGTGATAAAGACTTGAGAGATGTTATAAAAGATTTCTATTTTAAATAAATGCTTTTCATTTTTAACTTTTTTATTCATTTAAGAATCCTGAGGCGACAGCAAAAACTGTGTTCAACACTGATAATAATCAGAAGTGTTTCTCTAGCAGTAAATCATCATATTTTCATGATTTCTGAAGATCATGTGACACTGAAGACTGGAGGAATGATGCTGAAAATACAGCGGAGCATCACAGAAATAAATTACACTTTAACACAGATTCACACAGAAAACTGATGATTTACATTAGAATAATATTTCATAATTTTTACTGTATTTTTGATCAAATAAATCTAGGTTTGGTGAGCAAAAGAGACTTCTTTAAGATGTAACGTGTTTGTGTGTGTGTGTGTCTCTCTCTCTGTGTGTGTGTGTGTGTGTGTGTGTGTGTGTGTGTGTGTTTCAGATCGTGCTGGTGGGCTCAGAGGAGGGTCTGTACGCTCTGAACGTCATCAAGAACTCTCTCACACACATCCCGGGACTCGACTCTGTGTTTCAGATCCAGATCCTGAAGGAGCTCGACAAGCTGCTCATGATCACCGGTGAGTGTGTGTGTCTGCTTCATGTGTGTGTGTGTGTGTGTGTGTTACTGACAGCTGACCGTGTGTGTGTGTGTCAGGTGAGGAGCGTGCTCTCTGTCTGCTGGACATTAAGCGGGTCAAGCAGTCTCTGGCTCAGTCTCATCTTCCAGCGCAGCCGGATCTCAGTCCCTACATCTTCGAGGCGGTGAAGGGCTGTCATCTCTTCGCTTCTGGAAAGGTAAAGTCCACCGGCACACAGTATATGATGCTCAGACTTTAACCCTCAGAAATGAACCAACACACAGTGAAAGTCAAGTCTGTGCATGAATACAAACACAAAATGACACATTTGCATGAGAAAACTCAACACACGACAGAGAACTTTGACATAAAACAAACCAAAAACAAGGATGAAACAGCTGTACATATCTGATAAAGCACCGGGATTTATGTCGATTCTGATGCAGATTACAGCCAGCGGATCATTTGTTTTATGTATATTAAGTAAATAATAGTTATATGATTCATAAAGATAGTTTGCACAGTTTTTTTCTGTTGCTCACTGAATATTTCTCACTCATTTTGTGTAGTTTGTGAATCATTTGCACTGTTTGTATTGTTGCAGGAGACAATTTGTGCAATTGTTTTTACTCTGTGCTGCACGGATTGTGTTTATTGCTCATACTCAAAAAAAAAATAACTTTTTTGTTTTGCTTTGTTATTATATAATACTCTTTACATTTTCTTTCTTTCCATTTGGACACATCTCTATTGTTAATAAACTAAACAGGCCTGTTTTTCACTTAAAAGCGCAGATAACAGTGTTGTAATAAATGGCTATAACTTATTTGGGGAATGTTATATGTAAACAATATTTTATTTGGAAGTGTAAAACACTCAGATACAACTTTCTAAAGAAAACTGTCCAAACGTCAGGACTTTCTGTTTGAATACACAGTAAAAATATTGTATTTTATTTTATTTAGTTGCCAAAACAGCATTTTTTTAATTAAATATCTATATTTTATTTTAGTTCAGTTTTATTTAGAAAGTTGTTAGCAGTGTTATTTGCGTTATTTCTATATTATTTTATTAATATTCTGAATTAGCTATTTTTCATTTAACTTTTAATTTAAAGGTTTAATTTATTTTTATTTATTTTTTAGTTCAGCTTTTTTTCCCCTGATTTAGCTGTCAAGGCAACATTTCAATTTTTCATTTTTTTATATTTATATATATATATATATATATATATATATATATATATATATATATATATATATATATATTGTATTTACCATATACTATTACAGTTTATTTATATATATATATATATATATATATATCATTTAAACTTCAACTTATTTTATTTCAATTAGTTGCAAAGGCAACTTTTAATTTTTTTTTTTTTAAGTGCAAGTACAACTAATGTCTATTTTTACCGTTGATAATTTTACATATTGTTTTAACTAATGTTTTGAATTAGCTCCTATTGTTATATTTTCAGTTGATTTTTATTTATTTTTTTAAATTTTAATTTCAGTACTTTAACAACCGTTTACACACATTTTAGGTCGAATTTAATTAATTTTATGTCCTTTTTTACATCAATTTTTTGTTTCATTTTGGTTTTAGTTTAGTGTTTCATCTAATATTTTACTTTATTTCAGCATTATTATAATGAAAAAAACTGTTTATCAGTTGTCTGTAGACTGAAGCGTGTGTGTGTGTGTGTGTGTGTGTGTGTGTTTCAGATCGACGCGTGCATGTGTATCTGTGCCGCGATGCCCAATAAAATCACCATCCTGCGCTTCAACGACACACTCAACAAGTTCTGCATCAGAAAGGTGACACATAAGACCCTCCTCATGCACATCACACACACACGTTCATTCCTCCCTTCACAGGCGTGTGTGTGTGTGTGTGTGTGCTCTTCTGCAGGAGATCGAGACGTCTGAACCCTGCAGCTGCATCCACTTCACCGGATACAGCATCATCATCGGCACCAACAAGTTCTACGAGATCGAGATGCAGCAGTACGTGCTGGAAGGTGAGGTGACACACACACACACACACACACTGCTGCGCTGCTGCTGATCAGCTGAACTCTCGTGTGTGTGTGTGTGTGTGTGTGTGTTCAGAGTTCCTGGATAAGAGCGACGTGACTCTGGCCTCGGCTGTGTTCTCCGCCTCGTCCCACAGCTTCCCCATCTCCATCATCCAGGTGTCCAGCGCGCCGCAGAAGGTGGAGTACCTGCTCTGCTTCCACGGTGCGTGTGTGAGCCGTACGAGATGCTGACGGTGTGTGAGAGTCCGTGTTTCACCGGTGTGTGTGTTGTTTGCAGAGTTCGGTGTGTTTGTGGACGCGTACGGCCGCAGGAGTCGCAGCGATGACATCAAGTGGAGCCGCCTGCCGCTGTCCTTCGGTAAAACCTAGTTTAATCACCAGCTGTGTGTGTGTAGAGCGCTGACGCTCGATTCATCTGATGCTTTTCTGCGCAGCGTACCGAGAGCCGTACCTGTTTGTCACCTACTTCAACTCTCTGGACGTCATCGAGGTTCAGAGTCACTCTGCGCTCGGGTAAAGCTGCCCTCCACGGGATTGTGTGGGATTTGTTCCTGATGTTTGTTAGAGACACACTGAGTCGAGTGTGTGTGTGTGTGTGTGTTCAGGCCTCACGCTTACGCTCACCTAGACATCCC
Source organism: Carassius gibelio (assembly GCF_023724105.1). Lineage (NCBI taxonomy): Eukaryota > Metazoa > Chordata > Actinopteri > Cypriniformes > Cyprinidae > Carassius > Carassius gibelio. Next base: position 39,187,688 of record NC_068375.1, on the reverse strand, counting down.
TAACCCACGTTACCTGGGTCCGGCCATCTCGTCCGGCGCCGTGTATCTGGCCTCGTCCTTCCAGAACAAGCTGCGAGTGATCTGCTGCAAAGGAAACCTGAGTCAGGAGACATCAGCAGCAGAAGCTCAGAGAAACGGATCCACACGCAGGTCAGTGTGAGCTCAGCACCAGCTGAACCTTTCCCTGGAGCAGACTGACTCTTCAGATTCTTCTTATAAAGCGGATCGTTCCGCTCCTTCATTCTGATTGGCTGAGCTGCGTTCATTAGCTACAAAGTAACATTCACCTTTGTTTATGTTTGTGTGTTGCTCGGCAACCACTTTGTTGCAACCACAGCTGTTTCTGAGCAGCTATATTGTTTGGTGGAAGAATACTGTTTTTATTAATATCATTACACTTTATTTGCTCTGTTTTATTTTGTGAAACCTTACTACGTATACGGAATAAACGTTTTATAACAGCACTTAACAACGCCTCTTAGCTGTTATAAATATTGCTATATATATAATTTTTTTTTTTTTTTGATAAAGATCTCCAGGTTTGCTGCTCTTGTTTAAATGGTCCGAAGCATCAAACACATGCTGAAGTCAACCATTACATTTGCACATGCAGTTGCATCTTTAATCAATCAATCAATCAATCACCTTTATTTATATAGTGCTTTAAACAAAATACATTGCGTCAAAGCACTGAACAACATTCATTTGGAAAACAGTGTCTCAATAATGCAAAATGATAGTTAAAGGCAGTTCATCATTGAATTCAGTGATGTCATCTCTGTTCAGTTGAAATAGTGTCTGTTTTAATTTGCAATCAAGTCAATGATATCACTGTAGATGAAGTGACCCCAACTAAGCAAGCCAGAGGTGACAGCGGCAAGGAACCGAAACTCCATCGGTGACAGAATGGAGAACAAAACCTTGGGAGAAACCAGGCTCAGTTGGGGTCAGTTCTCCTCTGACCAGACGAAACCAGTAGTTCAATTCCAGGCTGCAGCAAAGTCAGATTGTGCAGAAGAATCATCTGTTTCCTGTGGTCTTGTCCTGGTGCTCCTCTGAGACAAGGTCTTTACAGGGGATCTGTATCTGGGCTCTAGTTGTCCTGGTCTCTGCTGTCTTTCAGGGCAGTAGAGGTCCTTTCTAGGTGCTGATCCACCATCTGGTCTGGATACGTACTGGATCCGGGTGACTGCAGTGACCCTCTGATCTGGACACAGACTGGATCTGGTGGCCACGGTGACCTCGGAACAAGAGAGAAACAGACAAATATTAGCGTAGATGCCATTCTCCTAATGATGTAGAAAGTACGGTGTTATGTGAAGTGTTCCGGTTCCGGTTTACCTAATTATTGCAGCCTAAAAATCCTTTAACGGATTTGGATATTAAAAGCATATTAGTATGTTATGTGTATGCCAGGTTAAAGAGATGGGTCTTTAATCTAGATTTAAACTGCAAGAGTGTGTCTGCCTCCCGAACAATGTAAGGTAGGTTATTCCAGAGTTTAGGCGCCAAATAGGAAAAGGATCTGCCGCCCGCAGTTGATTTTGATATTCTAGGTATTATCAAATTGCCTGAGTTTTGAGAACGTAGCGGACGTAGAGGAGTATAATGTAAAAGGAGCTCATTCAAATACTGAGGTGCTAAACCATTCAGGGCTTTATAAGTAATAAGCAATATTTTAAAATCTATACGATGTTTGATAGGGAGCCAGTGTAGTGTGGACAGGACCGGGCTAATATGGTCATACTTCCTGGTTCTAGTAAGAACTCTTGCTGCTGCATTTTGGACTAGCTGTAGTTTGTTTACCAAGCGTGCAGAACAACCACCCAATAAAGCATTACAATAGTCTAACCTTGAAGTCATAAATGCATGGATTAACATTTCTGCATTTGACATTGAGAGCATAGGCCGTAATTTAGATATATTTTTGATATGGAAAAATGCAGTTTTACAAATGCTAGAAACGTGGCTTTCTAAGGAAAGATTGCGATCAAGTAGCACACCTAGGTTCCTAACTGATGACGAAGAATTGACAGAGCAACCATCAAGTCTTAGACAGTGTTCGAAGTTATTACAAGTAGAGTTTTTAGGCCCTATGATTAACACCTCTGTTTTTTCTGAATTTAGCAGTAAGAAATTACTCGTCATCCAATTTTTTATATCGACTATGCATTCCATTAGTTTTTCAAATTGGTGTGTTTCACCGGGCTGCGAGGAAATATAGAGCTGCGTATCATCAGCATAACAGTGAAAGCTAACACCATGTTTCCTGATGATATCTCCCAAGGGTAACATATAAAGCGTGAAGAGTAGCGGCCCTAGAACTGAGCCTTGAGGTACTCCATACTGCACTTGTGATCGATATGATACATCTTCATTCACTGCTACGAACTGATGGCGGTCATATAAGTACGATTTAAACCATGCTAATGCACTTCCACTGATGCCAACAAAGTGTTCAAGTCTATGCAAAAGAATGTTGTGGTCAATTGTGTCAAACGCAGCACTAAGATCCAATAAAACTAATAGAGAGATACACCCACGATCAGATGATAAGAGCAGATCATTTGTAACTCTAAGGAGAGCAGTCTCAGTACTATGATACGGTCTAAATCCTGACTGGAAATCCTCACAAATACCATTTTTCTCTAAGAAGGAATATAACTGTGAGGATACCACCTTTTCTAGTATCTTGGACAGAAAAGGGAGATTCGAGATTGGTCTATAATTAAGAAGTTCTCTGGGGTCAAGTTGTGGCTTTTTTATGAGAGGCTTAATAACAGCCAGTTTGAAGGTTTTGGGGACATATCCTAATGACAATGAGGAATTAATAATAGTCAGAAGAGGACCTATGACTTCTGGAAGCACCTCTTTTAAGAGCTTAGATGGTATAGGGTCTAACATACATGTTGTAAGTTTAGATGATTTAACAATTTTATACAATTCTTCCTCTCCTATAGTAGAGAATGAGTGGAACTGTTCCTCAGGGGGTCTATAGTGCACTGTCTGATGCGAAACTGTAGCTGACGGCTGAATGGTTGCAATTTTATCTCTAATAGTATCGATTTTAGAAGTAAAGTAGTTCATAAAGTCATTACTGCTGTGGTGTTGGGAAATGTCAACACTTGTTGAGGCTTTATTTTTCGTTAATTTAGCCACTGTATTGAATAAATACCTGGGGTTATGTTTGTTTTCTTCTAAAAGAGAAGAAAAGTAATCAGATCTAGCAGTTTTTAATGCTTTTCTGTAGGATATGCTACTTTCCCGCCAAGCAATACGAAATACCTCTAGTTTTGTTTTCCTCCAGCTGCGCTCCATTTTTCGGGCTGCTCTCTTTAGGGTGCGAGTATGCTCATTATACCATGGTGTCAAACTGTTTTCCTTAACCTTTCTTAAGCGTAAAGGAGCAACTGTATTTAAAGTGCTAGAAAAGAGAGAGTCCATAGTTTCTGTTACATCATCAAGTTGTTCTGAGGTTTTGGATATGCTAAGGAATTCGGATACATCAGGAAGATAACTTAAAAAGCAGTCTTTTGTGGTAGAAGTGATGGTTCTTCGATACTTGTAACAAGAAGTAGAATTTACAATTTTGGCTATATGAAGTTTACACAGAACTAAATAATGATCTGAGATATCATCACTTGGCTGAATAATTTCAACACTATCAACATCAATTCCATGTGACAGTATTAAATCTAGAGTATGATTTCGACAATGAGTAGGTCCTGAAACATGTTGTCTAACACCAATAGAGTTCAGAATGTCTATAAATGCTGATCCCAATACATCTTTTTCATTATCGACATGGATATTAAAATCACCAACTATTAAGACTTTATCTGCAGCCAGAACTAACTCGGATGTAAAATCACCAAACTCTTTAATAAGTCTGTATGGTGCCCTGGTGGCCTGTATACAGTAGCCAGTACAAACATAACAGGGGATTTATCATTAACATTGGTTTCTCTGGATAATGTTATATGAAGCACCATTACTTCAAACGAGTTATACTTGAAGCCTGCCCTCTGAGAAATCCTGAAAACGTTATTATAAATTGAAGCAACTCCTCCCCCTTTGCCTTTTAGACGCGGCTCGTGTTTATAACAATAATCTTGGGGGGTGGACTCATTTAAAATAATGTAATCATCAGGTTTTAGCCAGGTTTCTGTCAAACAGAGCACATCTATATTATGATCAGTTATCATATTATTTACAAAAAGTGTTTTCGTAGAAATGGATCTGATATTCAATAAGCCAATCTTTATCATTTGTTTATCCATATTGCATTTGTTTTTTATTTGTTGAACCTCAATTAAATTGTTAACCTTAACTTGGTTTGGACGTTTTTTGTATTTTCTAGTTCGTGGAACAGACACAGTCTCTATAGTGTGATATCTAGGTGAAAGAGTCTCTATGTGCTGAGAATTAACTGACCTCTGTGACGGGAGGCAGCTAGCAGACGGTCGGTTTAGCCAGTCTGTCTGCTTCCTGACCTGGGCCCCAGTTAGTCAAGTATAAACACTAAGACTATGTGCCATATTTCTAGACAGAAGAGTGGCGCCACCCCAGGAGGGATGAAGACCATCTCTTTTAAACAGGTCAGGTCTGCCCCAAAAGCTCGTCCAATTGTCTATATAACCTATGTTATTCTGTGGGCACCACTTAGACATCCAGCCATTGAGTGATGACAATCTGCTATGCATCTCGTCACCACGGTAAGCAGGGAGGGGACCAGAGCATATTACAGTGTCTGACATCGTGCTTGCAAGTTCACACACCTCTTTAAAGTTATTTTTAGTGATCTCCGACTGGCGAAGTCGAACATCATTAGCGCCGGCATGAATAACAATCTTACTGTATTTACGTTTAGCATTAGCCAGCACTTTTAAATTTGCCAAGATGTCAGGCGCTCTGGCTCCCGGTAAACATTTGACTATGGTGGCTGGTGTCTCTATATTCACGTTCCGTACAATAGAATCGCCAATAACTAGAGCACTTTCATCAGGTTTCTCAGTGGGTGCATCACTGAGTGGGGAGAACCTGTTTAATGTTTTGATCGGAACAGAAGAGCGGTGTTTTGACCCACGACTACGCTGCCTCACCGTCACCCAGTTGCCCTGCTGCAGGGGCTCTGCTGGAACCGGACAATGTACAGGAATCCCTGAGCTAGACGCATCCAAAGCCATATCTAGAGCCCTAACATTCTTACTGTCCTCAATTAAAGTTTGGATGCGTGTCTCTAATTCTGAAATCTTCTCTGTCAGCCTAACTGTTTCCCTGCATTTATCACATGTGAATCCCTCATCAGCGACAGAGATAGATAAACTGTACATGTGGCAAGAGGTGCAAATAACAATTGTAGGAGAAGCCATTACTCACCGTGCTTGATGAAATATTCTTACTGCGGTTGTTTGATGAACTTGTGGAAAACTGCAGCGTGAGAGAGGAGAGGAGAGGAGAAAAGAAAACGCTAATGACAAGCTAACGAGTGCTAACGCTTTGCAGGTGTGCTGCAGTCACGGAAGAGTGAACGATCTGCCCACGAAAACGTCACGAAAGTAACGTTACACGAAAGTAACGTTAATAACTTAAGGCTTGTTTTTTTGCATTTTGCATTGACTCTTGTTTGTGTCAAAGACTCCGAGTATATGTATGTGCATTAATGCCATGCAGAAACTCACAACTCTGTGTAATGTATTTCTGTGATGCTCCGCTGTATTTTCAGCATCATTCCTCCAGTCTTCAGTGTCACATGATCTTCAGAAATCATGAAAATATGATGATAGACTGCTCAAGAAACGTTTCTGATTATTATCAGTGTTGAACACTGTCGTGCTGCTCAATATTTGTGAGGAAACTGTGAAGCACTTTATTTTTCACAGCAGAATAGAGATTTCAAAAGAACAGCATTTATTTGAAATATTATATTTTGTAACTTTATAAAAGTCTTTGTCACTTTTGATCAATTTAATGCATCCTTGATAAATAAAAGTACTAATTTCTTTTAGAAACAAACTCTTACTGACCCCAGACTACTGTGTTTGTGTCTGGTTTCTCTGTGCTGGATGAACTGGACTGACCCTCTCTTTCTCCCGGTGTGTGTCAGCCCAAACAAGCGCGGTCCTCCCACCTACAACGAGCACATCTCCAAGCGTCTGGCTGCGATGCCGGATGTAGAGGACGGCCTGCACCAGCCCGGGACGCCCCATCGATACCACGAGGCTCGCACCGAGTTCAGACGGGACAAGTCTCCGGCGCGGCCCCTGGACAGAGCGAAGTCCCCGGGCCAGATGGAGCGGTCCCCCGGCCGGATGATGGACCCCCGGCTGGAGCGCTCGCCCGGACGCATCATGGACCTGCGCAGGGAGAGGTCACCCGGACGGGCGTTTGAGGAGCCTCGCCAAAGACTGCACACGGGGTCAGCTCGAACCCCCATCAACACTGTTAACAAGGTCAGGACCACCACACACACACACATGCACACACACACTCACACACACACACACACACACACACACATTCACTCACTCACGCACACAAGCACTCACACACTCACTCACTCTCACACACACACTCTCACACACACACACAGTCGAGCTGAAGCTGGACGCTTGCACAGTTACACTAAAAGACCGTAATCAGAGACTGAAGGCATGCAGCAGATAGTGTGTGTCAGGTTTTGATGAATGTGTGTGTGTGTGTGTATCTCCAGCAGGTGTGGGATCAGTCGTCAGTGTAAAAGTCATCAGTGAAGATCCGATCCGATCCCATCCTGATGAAGAAGCTCTCAAACAGCACAACGTCCCGCTCACCAGGCCTTACAAACACAGATCCGGCCAGCATTTACTAAACCACACACACACGCACACACGCACACACACACACACAGACACACACACACACACACACACACACACACACACACACCTGTCCTTCTCTTTGTACTCCCTCTGTCTCCTCTCCTCTTCCTTCCCGCTCTTTCCCACAATCCCCGGCGACAGCGTAGCGTCCGTCTCGACGGAAAGGGAATCTTTGTAAACCTCCAGAATGTCACGTTGATCTTGTAAATACGCCCACGTGATGATTTTTATAAGAAGCGAATAACAAGGTGGGGTCTATTTTTGTTAAAAAACAATGAATAAAAAACTGAATGTGAGAAACTCATTTAAAAACTGCTTCGAAGAAACTGATTCTGCTGGAGTCCAGCTTCATCCGTCTCGTTCTGTCGCATGGAGGCGCTCTGTTCCTGCTTCGTTTCCTGTAACCCCTCGCTGTCCGCGCTGATGTTTAACCAGAGATGATGTAGCCTTTCTTCTTTCTCTTTTTTATGATCATGCTCCGATAGCATCATCTATAGCCACTAATAAACTAAAGTTTATCTTTATCTGAGCCTCTGCATCTTCGAGTTTATTTTTAAAATGTTTTTCAGGTGAAACTGAATCATCAGTGAGAATGCATGTAGCAGTAAGTTATTACATATTGATGAAAGCTCATGAGGATGAATTTAAAGGGTTAAATCCTCAACAATGAAACTAAAGTCAGCCGAGCTGCATTGAGATGTTCATATCTCTGGGACTGAATGATATAGGGCTTTCAAAATGAAGATCCTAAAAGAAAAGTGTATTAAGAACTAGAATCTGAGAGATCTTCAATACGTCTTGAGTTACAGGAATATTTACGACACTCTGACAGGTTTGTTCAATGCACGTTTTGACAAAGAAACCAGATGCATTTCTAGTTTCAAACTTCATGCACAAGGTTGGGTGTTAGGAAAAAAGGTCAGCCTGAATGCAATGTAAGTCGCTTTGGATAAAAGCGTCTGCTAAATGCATAAATGTATTTATTTAATTTATTTTCAACTTAACTTTGATTTTATTCTCTTAACATTTATTCTACAGACATTCCTCTTTAAAAGAAGAAAAGCATCAGCTGAATGCAAAGTGTGCCACGTTTTGGTTTTTGGCCACAATCTAACGGTTTACTCCTGGAGACGTATTAAAATTGCAGTGTCTCTGAATCATAAAGGGCTTTGAAGATAAAAGAAGCCAAAAGGAAAATTTAAGACCCACTATCTAAAAGAGCATTAAGATATTTCTGATACTTCTTGAGTTACAAGCATGCAAAAAAAACAAAAAAAAACTTAGTGCTTTTTCCATTCTTGAAAGATCACCATTTGCATGAAATGCAACAAATATTATTAAAGTCAAACGATATTGATAATAGACAAAATAAATTAAAATAATTGAATCATTTGAGCCGAGGAATGACACACACTACAAATAATGCCATAGAACTAAAATAAATGTCCAAGTTGTTAAAATAATTTTTCATTTCTACACAAGGGCCTAGAATTGGTACTTTTTGAGATACTTTTGTAGTTTTTACTAATATTTTGGAATATTTTATTTTTTGTTTTTTTGCCATTTTTATTATAATTTTTAATTTGTCAATATAGTTTTTATTCATTTTAATTTCATTCAAATTAAAAACTAAATTAAAATAAGAAATGTTGCTTTGGTGGCTAGCTTAAAGGGATTTCATTTTTATAAATTTTTTTGCCAAAGCAATATTTTATATATACATATTTTATCTGCTGAACTGTTATAAAGATCTCACTGTTTTACATCACAAGCAGCAGAATTTCATCATAGAAAATGTATATTTTTGCTCAGTTTTAGTCTGTTTTTCCTCCATATTCTCATTATGTGATCCATAAAAGTCTTGAATAATGACAAATAAAAATCAGACGGATGTGGATGGATCAGGTTGGCAGTGTGTTGTGCTTTAATTTCATTCACACAAAAGTCAGCAGCAGCTCTGTCCAACACCGAGAGGAAAGACAGCGGCATTGTGGGAGATTTCCTTCTTTCAGTCTGTCAAGCTTTCATTAGATTGGCTGTACACATGACATAATATACACACAGATTTAATATCTACAGATTCAAGAGTCTCCTCAGACTCAGAGAACATGATTGAAAGAGTTGTGTCCCACAGGAAGTTCTGTCATCATTTACTGCTTCTCTCTTCAGTCTGAAGGACGGTGAGCCCAATCGAACTCTTATTTACATTTACATTAAATCATGATCATATCACAATAACACAACAGAAGCTCGGGCCGGATTCACCAAATATTCTGAAGAATACAATTATTAACCAATATTGTCTCCTCATTTTCAATTTTAAAAATAATTTGTATTCCTTAAAATATTTATTTGTGTTTTCTTAAGAATTTGACTTTATGAAAAAAAAATAATAATAATCTTTAAAATCAGCATCTTTTAAAGTTTCTTAAATTAAATAATAATAATAATAACCTCAAACCAGTTATAAATGCCTAAAGGAAATTTGGTAACAACTCATATAATTTTATAATAAGCTTATATATGTATATATGTATGTGTGTGTGTTTGTGTGTGTGTGTCTGGATCACAAAAGCAGTCTTAAGTCTCTGGGGTATATTTGTAGCAATAGCAAAAAATACATTGTATATATATATATATATATATATTTTTTTTTTTTTTTTTTTTTTTCTCACGACTCGGTTGATTCAGATCGGCACTTCGGAGCATGTTCGCGACTCGGTTGATTCAGATCAGCACTTCGGAGCATGTTCGCGAATCGCGACTCGGTTGATTCAGATCGGCACTTCGGAGCATTTTCGCGAATCGCGACTCGGTTGATTCAGATCGGCACTTCGGAGCATTTTCGCGAATCGCGACTCGGTTGATTCAGATCGGGACTTCGGAGCATTTTCGCGAATCGCGACTCGGTTGATTCAGATGGGGACTTCGGAGCCTGTTCGCGACTCGGTTGATTCAGATCGGCACTTCGGAGCATGTTCGCGTCGCTAACTCAGTTAGCTGGATTTGAATGTTGACGATTTGGCGTGATCTTGGATCATTTGGTTCTTTGAAGCTCATCCTGGAGCTGCTGTCATAGCAACAGGTCCTTAAGCTTAAACCTGCTCGGGAGCAGCTTATTTCATGTAAACAGGATTAGATCGCTTCTCAAACAGAACTGATACTCAAAATATGTCTGCTACCAGCGCTACTTTATTACAAGAGTATCGTACTGATCCAGGGACAATAATTGAAAATAATAATCATAAAAAAAAATATATTTAAAAATAATATAAAAATGTTGTGTAGTCCATAACAGCCTACTATAGACAGACCGTTTTACTCACTGAAATATTTATTTGTCATAAAATGATTACTTCATAATTGTATTAGAGTCTTACACACATGCTATACAGATAATAGAGTCGTGCATTATTTTGAGTGATGATGATATTACAAGAGTGGCTTGATGAGCGCAGGAGATGCAGATAACATGATATTGACCCTTAAGAAACTTCCGTTAATGCTGTCACGTAACAAATCTGTCCAAATATAAAATGAAATGAATAGATAATTTCTACATTGAAATAAAAATGTAAAGACTGCACAACTATTATAAATTGCGAATCTAAATAATTGGGAATCATGAAAAAAATCTAATAAAATAAAAACATGTATCTATTATCTGTTTCATGTATCTATTATAACATTTATGTAGTTTAGTTTGCTTGGCTGTTCCCTTATAAAAGTCCAGAAATTTGTCAAGTTTTTCGTCAGGTGTTGCTTTAAATTATATGACGTCATTACATTGCCGTCTTGCCACCAGCCAATCGCTGCTCTGGGGATGGCTCCTGCCTGGGATGGCCAAGATGGCGGCGTTGTAGGTGGTTGTGTGTTTGTTCTACAGGGAAATAGAGGTGAAGTGGTACATTTTTTTTAATTCTTTAATTGTTTTTCATCCTAAGTCAGTATATTTCATAGGTTATTAACCACCTCTCCCTTTACATTTAGGGTTAAGCTAAAGAAAGCTACTTTTAGTTGTTTTTGTTTAAATTGTTTGGTAGTTCTTATGGAGTACAAGTTCAAATCATTGTCTGTTGCAACGTTGAATGTTCGAGGTTTGCGGGACGGTTTAAAAAGAAAAGCCATTTTTTTATTTTGTAAAAGAAGTGCAGCTGATCTTATATTTCTTCAAGAAATTCACTCAGGGGAAACAGATGTTAGAATTACTTGGATTTGGTAAAGCATTTATGGAGACTGTATCCATGTTTTAACAGCTCAGTAATTGTGAACTTTGACACTTCTAAGAGGTTTAATATATATCGTGGAGTCAGACAGGGCTGTCCAATCTCCCCATTTTTATTTCTTTTAGCCACAGAGTGACTCTAAGAATTAAACAAGATGAAAGTTTGAAAGGAATCTCAATTTTTGACAGAGTTCAAAATATCACAGCTAGCAAATGACACTACGCTGTTTTTGCAGGACAAATGTCAGTTACCAAAAGCTCTGGATTTGGTTGAACAATTCTCATGTGCTTCAGGTCTAAAACTTAATACTTCGAAATGTGAAATTATGTCAAGGGATGATATAGTCTTAGGAGGCATCCTAGTTTAAAAAAAGTGTAAAATATTTAGGAATTCATATCAGTAGAAATTTAATCAGTAGACATCATTTAAATTTTTCTGATAAAATTATAAAAACGAAACAGAGAGATCTTACATTATATGGTAGAGTTCTTTTATCTAAAGTTGAAGGGCTCTCTCACTTTGTATATTCTGCTCTTTCTTTGTTTGTCAACGATAAAGCTATAAAGGAAATTAATAAAATATTTTTGGATTTTATCTGGAAAAATAGACCGTACAAGTTAAAAAGAGATGTGCTTACTAACTCCAGAAGCGAAGGTGGCCTTGATTTTTTGGACTTTGCAGACACTGTAAACACCTTTATTAAAGTAAACTGGCTGAAAAGATGCCTTGCAAATCCAATGTCAATGTGGTTTTTTTTATCCCAAAAAGATATTTGACCAACTTGGTGGCCTATCTTTCTTACTGAAATGTAATTTTCTGCCTGGTAAGTTACCTATTTACTTATATAACTTCCACCATCAATGTCTTCTTTCCTGGAAATTGTGTTTTGTCCATGGATTCTCCCCCCATAAAGTTCTCCTTTGGAATAATGCTGATATAACGGTTAGAAATAAATCACTTTTTTTCCCTAGATGGTTTAATAATAACTTGAACTCTATTCTATCTGTGTTTGACAAGTTTGGTAATATTTTAACTTACGAACAATTTATGAATCTTCATAATTTTCCAGTCCCACCAAAGGAATATAATAATTTGATGAGAGCCATCCCAGTATCCGCAAAATATTTCAGACAAAAAGAAAGATTGTTCCAAGAGGGAAATTATATTGGGGTTCCTTTATAACAAATATAAATTGGAGAAAGGCCTGGCTCCTGCCAAGTAAATTTTGCATTTCTAATAAGGTAAAGGAGATCCATTATAAAATCTTTCATAAAATTTACCCCGTTAATCTGTCTATCTCAAAATATTCTAATGTCGATGAATCATGCTCGTTTTGTGGAGGAAACAGCTGCCCATTTGTTTTTTGATTGCGGTGTTACCAACAAATTATGGGTTGACATAAGCACCTACATTTCTAAATGTGTCCCACACTTTTATCCTCAAAGATGTTATCTTTTATTATGAAAATCCAAAGCTATTATCTGTTGAATATGTTGTTAATTTTCTTATACTGAATGCAACATTTTTCATTCATAAACAGAAATGGCTTAAGTCTCCTTGTCTTTCCCCTATTTTCTTATGGAAATGGACTCTCTTGTTTCATCTCTTAGACTTACAAAGAACAAAAAGAGTAGCAAGTTTTTGATGTATTATGACAACTTTTCCAAAAGAATGTAAGTTTATTTTTGCACTTTTATGTATCAATAATACTATAATACTACAATCGCTGCACTGCTGATCATGGTTTCGAGGATCGATACATATCCCCTTTTAAGACAACACATGAACGCGCAATTATTTCAGATAACTCAATCCAGCGATACTAATCATACACAACTGGTGTGTTCGAAGAACCCAATTAGCCGGATCATAGCACGATGATATCATCTTGGATGTGTCATTTGATCTCCGATGTAATAAGCGACGTACGAAGAACGGGCCCCAGATCTGGACATCGAAGCAGGAAGTGTTTGTCAAACAGTTAATTGGTGATAAATGAATATTTAAACTTGAGGCTTTTTTTTTTTTTTTTTTTTTACCTGTCGATTCAGCCTGTACATGGTGCAGAATTAGTTTTTATAGTCTCAATAAAAAATGTTTACTAAACTTGGGATATTGTTGTTTACTATATATATATTTATAGCAATAAGCGTCAAGAGTCTGTGGTTTACCTGAATTTATAACAGCTAAGGGGCGTTGTTAGGCGCTGTTATAAAACGTTTATTCCATATATGTAGTAAGGTTTCACAAAATAAAACCGAGCAAATAAAGTATAATGATATTAATAAAAACAGTATTCTTCCACCAAACAATATAGCTGCTCAGAATCAGTTGTGGTTGTTCGCGACTCGGTTGATTCAGATCGGCACTTCGGAGCCTGTTCGCGACTCGGTTGATTCAGATCGGCACTTCGGAGCATGTTCGCGACTCGGTTGATTCAGATCGGCACTTCGGAGCATGTTCGCGACTCGGTTGATTCAGATCGGCACTTCGGAGCATGTTCGCGACTCGGTTGATTCAGATCGGCACTTCGGAGCCTGTTCGCGACTCGGTTGATTCAGATCGGCACTTCGGAGCATGTTCGCGACTCGGTTGATTCAGATCGGCACTTCGGAGCCTGTTCGCGACTCGGTTGATTCGGATCGGGACTTCGGAGCCTGTTCGCGACTCGGTTGATTCGGATCGGCACTTCGGAGCATGTTCGCGACTCGGTTGATTCGGATCGGCACTTCGGAGCATGTTCGCGACTCGGTTGATTCAGATCGGGACTTCGTAGCATGTTTGAGATTTTTTTGAATTCAGATCTGGAGATCGAAGCAGGAAGTGTTTTTCAAACAGTTAATTGGTGATAAATGAATATTTGGACTTGAGGCTTTTTCTTACCTGTCGATTCAGCCTGTACATGGACCCACACACAAAGGTGGACACACTCTAGACTTAATCATCAGTAGGGCTCTAAACTTTTCATCCATTGTTTTAAAACTTAATTTCTGATTATGCATATGCAATATGCATTGCTAAGAACTTCATTTGGACAACTTTAAAGGTGATGTCCTCAATATTTAGGTTTTAGTTTTTTGGGTTTTTTTTTGCACCCTTTTGTCCTCCTAACAAATCTTACATTAATGGAAAGATTATTTATTCAGCTTTCAGATGATCCATAAATCTTTATTTATTTATTTTTTTATTTACAAGACTTGTTTTGTGCTCCAGGTTCACAAACAAGAGGGTTTGTACATACCTCGGTTTTTTACGTCACGCAGCAGGGGAGAAACTAAACATAAAATTGATTTTTTTTTTATTAAATAGTGGTTTACTGAACAAATCGCTCTTTCTTTCAATAATTTAAATTAGAGATAAAAATCTACATCAGCTCATACTATAAACTACAGGGGGCCCTTTAACATTTCTAGAGAGTTAAAATCAACAAAGCCCAAAATTATATTTATTTTTAAATATAAAACCCTCAACTTAAAAAAAAAAAAGTATGAAAACATGTAAATTGCACGTAATTTAGTTAAATTAAATTACCCCCTAAAATGATAACATTTCTATAATATATGCATTATATACATTTCTATAATATATAAAATATACGCAGTGGCTGTCATAACTTTTATTTTTTATTTAAACATACATTAAATAACAAAGACATCACTAACAGATAAAGTAAAATATATAGACAATATAGTTTAATATTCGGTGAAATGCTCTTCTCTGTGGACGCTGATGCTACATGACCTTTTGAAACACGGTTGAAACACTGATTTATGTTAAGTCATGTTTATTTCGTATTAAAACTATGATCGCGTTACCGTTTGAACTGAGGCGTTTATATGCAATCTGTCACTCACTACTCATCAAACAGCGTCAAAATTGCATCAATTGATTGAATTTACTGTGTTATATGATTTAATAGAAATGTGATTTAATCAAAAATGGTAGTAATCTTATGATTGCATAAAATTTTTACTTTCACAACAAGATTAATTAAACTGTAATCAAATTCAGTTTGAACAATCCTTTCGTTTTGTGGCCAAACAGTGCAACATGACATGAATAATATGTGTGTTGTATTCTTTTAATTATTTATTAGTATTAGCTTTAATAAATTGAATTATTGCTATTAATATTTGTACACATTACTATACTATCCCATGACGTCTTGTGTTAAACAGTAAAGTACACTTTTATGACTGAATCCCGTGATTCCGTTCCAATCGCAGAAATGTCAGGGCTCTACATTACATGGAAAAAAAACTTTCGGGCGACCAGAGAGGATCACAGATGGCCAACACTGTGTACAAAAAAGTACTGCAAGATAGATGTTTGCAATTTTATATAGGCTACTTAATTTAATTTTATATTAGCACATTTTTTTATAATCCTACTGCTCAAAATACCTTGGATTTTTTCCAAAATAACCACTATATGGAGTCAAGATATTTTTGTTGTTGATATGGACTACGCTGATTAGAGTAATGTTCACTGTGAAGCTTACACTGTGATGTACCTGAGAGAAAACAGAGATGACCATCTGGTTTTCACCAGTAAGAACAAAGTATTTTAAAGTTAGTTGTTTTACAGAACATCAAAGTTACAGTACAGACTAAAAGTTTGGACACACCTTCTCATTCAAAGAGTTTCCTTTATTTTCATGACTATGAAAATTGTATAGTCACACTGAAGGCATCAAGGGCTATTTGACCAAGAAGGAGAGTGATGGGGTGCTGCGCCAGATGACCTGACCTCCACAGTCACCGGACCTGAACCCAATCCAGATGGTTTAGGGGTGAGCTGGACCGCAGACAGAAGGCAAAAGGGCCAACAAGTGCTAAGCATCTCTCGAGGAACTCCTTCAAGACTGTTGAAGACCATTTCAGGTGACTACCTCTTGAAGCTCATCAAGAGAACAATATTTACTTATTTTCAGTACGATGAACATTCATGTCTGTCTACTCGTCTAGTTAATCCAAACAATATACATATGTACATAATAAAACTGTTAACATTACGGCAGCGGTGAATTTGAACGTGCATGAGTTATTGTATTTAATCTGTGTTATTTTATGGGGGGGGGGGGGGGGGGTTGTTGTTGTTGTTTTTTTACGTACAATTGATGTGTCTGCATCGTCTGCACTCGAGCATTTCAGTGGGCTTAAACAGATCACTCTTTACAACGGATTTAGTTTCCAAACAACTGACAGTTTTGACCTAAATATGATTTTCAGTTACAATAATTAATCCAAAATTTCGACATAACTTACTTTTAGCAACATCAGACGCACGCGCGCTCACAAGATCTCCCGGTTCTTAGTTCTGGAGACTCGCACTAAACGGTTCATTTGAATCAGTGAGTGGTCGACTCCAGAACAGCTGCAATCGGATCATTCTAATTCGTAAACGAATCGTTTGGTGCGATTCGCGATCCGATTTAAAAGTTTATTTTGAAAAGACTCAGTTCGTTCATGATGAATCAGACACCGCTTCTGCGTGTCGGAGCACGTGATATATTATAGGGAGTAACGATATGTTTTATGAAATGTAGTGAAGTAAAAAGTACGATTTTATGCTTTGGAATGTAGTGAAGTAAAAGTAAAAGTTGCTCAAAATAAAACTACTCCAGTAAAGTACAGATACTTGAAAAATGTACTTAAGTACAGTAACGAAGTAAAGCTACTCCGTTACTGTCCACCACTGGAAAAGAGACGGTGAAGGGAATGTAAACAGTAACCATACAGTAACCCGTCTACGCCGCCATGACGCTCCCTCTCAGCTGCGCTGCTGTCATGACGTAAGCACGCACGAGCGCGTCACGCGACGACGGTTTGTTTTGGCTTTAGCGGAGTTTGGGAGATCTTTTTTGTTTGTTTGTTTGTTGGTGTTTATTCGTAGCTGTTCTCAGTTTGTTTTAATTAATTATGTAGAATTTATCGATTGTTGGTAATTATTTTATATATTTGTTTAAATTGTTTGTAACCCCCTGGCAATGTTCGTTTTCTAATGTTCGCGTATTAATTGTAAAAAAAAAAAAAAAAATGTATACAATTAATAAACAATAATAAAATTACATTTAATTAAAAAAAAGTTTGGATAGAAACAGAATTGTTTATTTAAGAATTTCTATTAGTATAGTCATTATTAACAATTAGTTTATATGTATTTGTTATTTTTAATATATTTAAATTAAATGCAGTGTTCTTTTAATCAACTTTCAGAATTTCGAAATATTTTTTGTAAGATTTATAATAATTTCTAATAATTGTTATATTATTATAATAACTGGGCTGATATTTCCATTACTTAAGTGTACATTTATGTAAACATTTTGTTTTGTTTTTAGGTCTTGAGTTAAATCACTGGCAGCATATTGTAGATTATTTTAATAAAAAACTTCACCATCAGTCGCCAAAAGAGACTCACATTTATTAGCAAACTTTCATTGTTAACCATTTAGTCTCCAAACCAAACTGAATTTAAATGAGCGTACATAAGTAGATATCAAACATATATACAACCAGCAATTATTCATCAGTCATACTAAAAAAAAAAAAAAAAAAAAAAAAAAAATCTGGCCAAACAGTGTTTACTTTTTCACTGAATCGTAAATGAATCATGCTTAAAAAAAAAAAAAAAAAAAAAAAAAAGACAGACTGAAAGGGTGTAGTGTTCAGATTTAGAGTTCCTGAGATCTGTCTGTGTTGATCTCACAGCTCTTTCTCTCTCTTCACACTGGTGAAGACGTGATCTGTGTCCTCCTCCATCTGTCCGTCACTGGGCTCCGGTTTGATTCAGACTGAACTGGCTGAAACCGGACCAGAACCGACCGGATTCTGAAATGTTCTGGTTTGTACCTGTTACGTGCCACATGCACGCACATCGAGAGCGACACCAAAGAAAAGGGGTGCCGCCCGGAGTTCAATCTCCTGCTTCCACAAACACGCCGGCACACAACCCAGAAGTCAATAAAAAAAAGTGGTATTTATTTGTTTACATTGGGATAAGACTCGAGAAATAACTTAAGCTGAGAGGGCTTCAAAATGGCCAAAACAATAAACAAAAGGGAGTTTTCTAACTAAGTTTTAAGTCCTCTTCCCTGGAATTAAACAATAAATAAAATAAAATCCTTACCTCCCTTTCTGACCATTAAACAGGAGAAAACTATAAAGGAAATAAAAAGGCCTAAAAACCTCTCTCACAGGTTATTTTAAACAAACAATGGTTAGTTTAACAATACAATTACCGGCCTAATACCACTACCAGTTCTAACTCCTCACCAGGAGTTTTACATGAACTGGGTCACAGCACAGCTCTCTTGGGGTTAACACAACACCGTTCTTCTAAGCAGCAGTCGTCCACACACGATCTACACCAAGGAAGCAGGAGGGTGAGCTCGACAAACAGACAATCCTCACTGCTTATATCCACACGTTGACATGCTTCAGCTGCGCCCACTTAGCAGCTGCACCTGTTGCTCTAATGAGCAGGGAGCGAAAGAGAGAGAGACACAAGAAAATACACACTGCTCACAGGTTAACACTTAACACCACAATTACGTTCTAACACGTAACACTCCTCCCCTCCCCAAAAGATTAATGGCCACATCACATTGATCTTTTATCTTACTCTGCTGATGCGCTATCCAGAGCGCACACTGCTGAAAATGCAATCAGATTTTCAGTACCGCGCTTATGGACAATCTCCAAATTAAACTCCTGAAGAGCAAGGGACCAACGCATTAAGCGTTGGTTTGAATTGTACATGCGATTGAGAAAAACCAACGGATTATGGTCCGTAAAAACTTTGACAGGGAACGTGGACCCACCCAGATAAACCTCAAAATGTTTCAATGCCATTAATAATGCGAGAGCCTCTTTTTCAATAGTGCTATACTTGTATTGACAGCGATTAAACTTTTTCGAGAAATAACACACAGGTTTCTTGATGTTCATTTCTGACGTCTGCAGAAGAACAGCTCCTGCCCCTACCATTCTCGAGTCGACCTCAAGTTGGAAAGGCCGTTCAAAGTTAGGGGCGGCCAGGACTGGGGCATTACACAATAGGTCTTTTGTTCCAGAGAAAGCACGTTCACAATTAGGAGTCCAGTTAAAACCTGATGTCGGTCGGAGAAGGTCAGTTAGGGGTGCAATAAGAGTGGCAAAATTGCGACAAAACCCCCGGTGATAACCAGCCATTCCGATGAAGCGGCGTAACTCGCGTTTATTTGTGGGTGTAGGAAATTCAGTTATGGCCACTACCTTGGCATCTATTGGGCAAACCTGACCTTGACCCACACGTTTACCAAGATAGGTGACGTAGGCTTTGGCGAATTCGCATTTTGTCAGGTTCACAGTTAGTGATGCACCAGCTAGTCGGGAGAATACCTCACGTAATGATTCAACATGTTCTTCCCACGTGGAAGAATACACAACAATATCATCAAGGTAAGCAGTACAATTCTGTACATCACGCAGTACCAACTGCATTAGGCGTTGGAACGTGGACGGGGCGTTCCGCATACCGAAGGCCATCACGGAATATTGACAGAAGTAGTCTGGTGTGACAAATGCTGAGATTTCAGAAGCGCGCGGAGTAAGGGGCACCTGCCAGTAGCCCTTCAGCAGGTCAAGCTTCGAAACAAACTTTGCTGGTCCGACTCTATCAATGCAATCATCTATTCTTGGAAGGGGAAAACAGTCAGGTTTAGTAACTGAATTAACCTTTCGGAAGTCCGTACAGAATCGAAATGATGAATCACTTTTAGGAACCAACAGGCAGGGCGAACTCCACGCGCTTTGACTTGGTTTTGCTAAACTGTTTCGTAACATGTATTCAACCTCAGTTTTCATGATACCACGCTTATAAGGATTAACTCTATACGGATGTTGTTTAATAGGAGCCGCATCTCCAACATCAATGTCATGGAACAACACATCAGTACAAGACGGGAGATCAGAGAAAATACTGGGAAAACTGTCAATCAATGCTGTAATATTTTTTCTTTGGTAATCTGGTAAGTGACCAAGAAAGGTACGCAAATTGTTGAGCACGTTCGAGTTTTGCAAGCTTTCGCCCAGCCCTGGAATATTTACTCCAACTTCATCCTCTACGGAGCTCTGGAGAACAGGAGCCACCAACGTCACATCCTTAACTGATGCTACAACTTGATCTCTAGCATGATACGGCTTCAACATATTAATGTGACACATTCGCATTTTCTTCCTACGATCTGGTGTTCTCAGTACATAGTTAGTTTCACTCAGTTTTTTCTCAACAACGTAAGGACCAGTAAATTGGGATTGCAAAGGAGACCCAGGAACTGGTAATAATGCCAGCACCGACTCACCCGGAGCAAACGAACGGACAACACTTTTGCGATCGTAGTAATCTTTCATAACATCCTGTGAACCTGCTAGATTAGACTTGGCGAGAACACAAGCGCGGTTCAACCTCTTACGGAGAGTATCAACATACTCAGCCACTGGCACAAGTGCAACCTCTTCCTCAAGCATTTGCTCACTAAGAAGCCTGAGGGGGCCACGAACGGAGTGTCCAAACACTAACTGCGCTGGGCTGAAGCCTAGAGAGTCTTGCACGGTTTCTCGCACAGCGAAAAGTAGCAAGGGCAAACTGTCAGCCCAGTCTTTTCCCTCCTCAACGCAGTAGATACGCAACATGGTTTTGAGCGTTTGATGGAACCGCTCCAACGCTCCCTGAGACTGCGGATGATAGGCACTGGACATCTGATGCGACACCGAAATTCTATTTAGCACCTGCTTGAAAAGCTTCGATGTAAAGTTAGTTCCACGGTCTGTTTGAATTACTCGAGGTAAGCCAAAAAGAGAGCAGAATTTGATTAGTTCTTTCGCAATAGTCTTTGCTTTTATATTACGAAGAGGGACCGCCTCGGGAAACCGAGTGGTTGCACACATCAGCGTGAGAACATACTGATGTCCGCTTTTCGATTTCGGGAGCGGGCCAACACAGTCTAGTATTAATCTTTCGAACGGCTCCCCCACCACAGGAATTGGGTGTAGGGGCGCAGGGCGCACAATCTGGTTAGGTTTTCCTGCAATCTGACACGCATGACAGGACCGGCAATATTTCACGACACAGGCTTTTATTCCGGGCCAGTAAAAATATTTTGTAACACGCTTATAGGTTTTATTGACTCCAAAGTGGCCTGCCATTTGGTGATCGTGAGCCAATTCGAGCACTACAGGACGATAACAGGTTGGCACAACAATTTGGTCGGCATGGTCTAAGTCAGTCTTGTCCCCAGATATTGGAAGCCACTTGCGCCTTAATACCTCCCCGTCCCAATAATATCCCATCCTCACATGAGCGAGTTCATCTTTGGATTTTACGGCGGATTCAATACAGCGCGACAAAGTAGAGTCTGACTTTTGTGCGGCACTAAGCTGCTTTCGTCCTATAGTAGCAGTTTGCCTTTGATTACACTCATCAGAGCTTGTCTCAAACACATTGTCATTCACCGACAACGACAACTCTGTTGGTTTCGAACTTAGTAGAAAAGAGTCAGACAGATCAACGGTGTCTGCAAATTTTTGTGACTGTGCACGCGTTACCGCACACGCTGGAAATAAAGGAGGAGAAACAGCCAGCACATCTGAATCTCTCGTAGGACACTCAGACACTAACGGAAAAGGGAAAACATTGCCTCCGGCCAGATCATTCCCTAAGATGAAATTGACACCTTCAACTGGTAGCTTAACACATACTCCCACGTTTACTAAGCTAGTGACTAGCTCGGACTTCAGGAACACAGAATGAACAGGAACTTTAATGCACCCTAGCTCAATTCCACGGACCAATATATCAGTCCCTGTGTAAGTGTCTGCAGATAGTGGAAGTACGTTTTCAAGAATAAACGAGTGGGCGGCACCAGTGTCGCGCAGAATGGAAATAGGTTTTGCCGTGTCTCCAGGAGAAATAGAAACTGAACCATTCATCAGGAAAGGTTTAAACAACTCCGTTCCAGGTGAAAAAGTCTCAGCCATTCCTACCTGTGGTTCAAGTACTAAATGTGCAACTCCTTTAGCTTTAGCAGCCACATTCTTTTGCTTCCACGCCTTGCAGTCTGCAATTAAATGACTGGGATCAAGACAGAAGAAGCATGCGCGTTTTGAATCGGTGGGCCTAAACATACTTCCCCCAGGCACTCTCGCACGAGAATCAGACTTTGGGGAACGCACACCTGCAGAATTCCGCTCAGTATACGCTCTAATGTTTTGACTAGGACAGGGCGAGGCAAAAACAGTACGGTGAGTCAACACGTACTCATCAAATACTGCTGCTTCAGACAAAGTAGAAACCTTCTGTTCATTTAGATGTAACACCAAATTTTCAGGGAGGCAACCCTTGAAGTCCTCCAATAATATTAATTCCTGTAGGCGTTCAAACGTTGTAGCATCCGACGCAATACACCACTTCTCTAACATTGCCTTTTTATCATGCGCGAATTCTACAAAGGTCTGTCTAGACGTCTTCGTATGACTTCTGAACTTCTGCCTGTACGCCTCTGGCACGAGTTCATACGCTCTAAGAACCGCTGTTTTGACTTCATCGTAATCAAGAGAGTCTTCAATGGGCAAAGCAGAGCAAACCTCTTGGGCTTTGCCCACGAAGCTACTCTGTAACATCACCGCCCACATATCTTTAGGCCAGCACAGTTTTCCAGCTACCCTCTCAAAAGCTGTAAAGTAGGCATCTACTTCCGTTTCCCTAAACTGGGGAACGAGCTTCATGTAACGAGTAGGATCAAACTGACTTAACCCATGGCCCCCCTGTGGCTCAACAACAGGCTGCGCACGTTCCTCCTGCTTCGTTAAACGAACAAGTTCTAGTTCACGTAACCCTAGCAAACGTGTCTCATGTTCTTGACGCTTAATTTGCAAGTCTAATTCTTTTAATTTTAGTGCCACCTCAGGATCAAACTCACGTGCAGGTGGTACAGATTCTTTAGGCAACCTACCAAGAGAAACCATCTCCGACAGGATTTCTTTTCTGACATCAGCTTTTAATGCCGAAGATGAAACTGATATTTTAAGACTCTCCGCAATTTGCAGTAACTCTTTTTTTTTAAAACGATCTAACTGCTCTACAGACGGAGAGCTAATAAAGGCTTCAACCTCACTCTCCATATTTCCTCCCCCACCAAAAATATTTTTGATATATGGTAAGATTAGATTCTTACTCACCGACTTTGAGGTTTTCCCTTTGTTTCCGTAATCGAAGAATTATGAATTTAAAGACGAGCCCCCATTATGTTACGTGCCACATGCACGCACATCGAGAGCGACACCAAAGAAAAGGGGTGCCGCCCGGAGTTCAATCTCCTGCTTCCACAAACACGCCGGCACACAACCCAGAAGTCAATAAAAAAAAGTGGTATTTATTTGTTTACATTGGGATAAGACTCGAGAAATAACTTAAGCTGAGAGGGCTTCAAAATGGCCAAAACAATAAACAAAAGGGAGTTTTCTAACTAAGTTTTAAGTCCTCTTCCCTGGAATTAAACAATAAATAAAATAAAATCCTTACCTCCCTTTCTGACCATTAAACAGGAGAAAACTATAAAGGAAATAAAAAGGCCTAAAAACCTCTCTCACAGGTTATTTTAAACAAACAATTGTTAGTTTAACAATACAATTACCGGCCTAATACCACTACCAGTTCTAACTCCTCACCAGGAGTTTTACATGAACTGGGTCACAGCACAGCTCTCTTGGGGTTAACACAACACCGTTCTTCTAAGCAGCAGTCGTCCACACACGATCTACACCAAGGAAGCAGGAGGGTGAGCTCGACAAACAGACAATCCTCACTGCTTATATCCACACGTTGACATGCTTCAGCTGCGCCCACTTAGCAGCTGCACCTGTTGCTCTAATGAGCAGGGAGCGAAAGAGAGAGAGACACAAGAAAATACACACTGCTCACAGGTTAACACTTAACACCACAATTACGTTCTAACACGTAACAGTACCGGTTCTGAAACGCCATCTCGTCTGCTTCTGGACCTGTTCACAGAGAGAATTACATTTATTCTTTTGTGTGAGTTTAAAGAGCTTATAAAACATCCATTTGATATCTTTACTTGCTCAAGTACATACAATATACATTATTTTCCTTGAACTTCATTTATTGTGTTTTTTTTTTTTTTCACCAAAAACAGGGTTTTGTTTTAGTTTATCTAGATCTAAGATCCCCAAACATTATTATGAGCTAAAACCCTTGAATCACGTTCTTGGTTAATTATCATTTTTAGTGTTTTATATTGATTGTTTATTTTATAATTATTTTTTATTATGTTTAATTTCTCAGTATATTAATTTAATATATTTTTCTATATTTTATATAAAATATTTAATTGCATATATTTTTTAGATTTTATATATATGTGTGTGTGTGTGTGTGTGTGTTAGTGTGTGTGAGAGAGAGAGAGAGACAAAGGTGAAATATTTATACATTAAATATATAATTTCAAATAATATGGTGCATGCATCTTATATATATATATATATATATATATATATATATATATATATATATATATATATAAACAATTTTATTACTTGTCTATATGAATGTTTTATATTTTATTAGATTTTATATTGTTTGTATATACGTACTGTACCATACATACACACCTTAGATTATATAGGCAATAAAAATATTGATTATTTAAAATCATAATAATTATCTTAAAATATTAGAATATTATTGTTTTAACCAATTATAAAAAATCATGAAAGTAAATTAATTAGTAATTGTACTGTCATGTAAAAAAGCAATATTTGATAGTTATAGGTTTAATAATTATTTTGTCTGCACTGCATGTTGCAAAAACATTTATATTTGTGGTATAAATCCTTAAATTTTCTAACTTTTATTATGTCTAACGTATTCTGGTGAAATACTGTAAACATCCATCCACAGAAATGTTGAAAACTGTGCACATTGCTTCCCAAAATGCACTTTTAGTTCACATTTATTTATTTTAATTTAACTTTTCATTGAATTCTTATCTTTTCCTCATCTCGTGGTCATTGATACGGACCTGTAGTTGTAGAACCAGTTGCTGACGGTGCTGGAGTGCAGGTCTAGCTGTGCTGCGAGTCTCTCGATGGTGTGTGGAGACGGATACGGCTCTGTCTGATACACCGCTATCAGTGCTTCTCTCTCCTGAGCGCTAAAGATGACACGCGGCCTCTTCACCACCTCACACCGTCCCCAATGATCACAAACCCAGCGTCCTCTGGCGTCTAACGTCCTGTGTGACTCACAGTCTGATCCCATCAGAGCACGTCTGAGACGAGCTGCGAAAGAACAGACGACGTTTAAAGAAACAGTGCACCAAAGATGTGTAGGAAATATCGTCACCCTCAGGTCACCCGAGTGTGTTTCTTCATCAGGTTTGGAGAAATGTAGCATTGTATCACTTCCTCGCCAATGGATGTGAATGGGTGCCGTCATATTATGGATTATAGACTCTCTAAAACTTCTCAACGCTGGATTTTTTTCATCTTTTGTCTTCTCCAGATGTTCACTGATGGACTGTGGATTTTTGTGATGTTTTTATCAGACTCTCATTCTGACGGCACCCATTCACATCCATTGGCGAGGAAGTGATGCAATGCTACATTTCTCCAAATCTGTTGAAGACACAAACTCCTGATGGACTGAGGACGAGTAAATCAAACACACATTGACCTCTCTGGTCCATCTTCTTCATAGCGTTGAGCTTCTGGATGTTTTGAGGGTCTTGGAGCCACAGATGCATCCGAATGAAGTTCTCCTTCCCCTTCAGACTGAGTTTAGTCCAGGGTTTGGGGTGCGACAGCAGTTCAGACACAGAGCTTTGTGTTAGACCCAAAACCTCTTCGCCGAACACGCGCTGACCTGCCAGAACAACAGCAATCAAGAGCGGCACTATTAAACACAAATACACTTAAACATTCAGATTATACGTCAAATGGTACATTTCATGCCCATTGATGGGGATTATATTTTTTTCTAACAATTTTCTTCAAAAATATAATATTAGAAATATAATTTCATAGTTAATAATTTACCAAAAGGGACTTTCTTAGTAAACTTTAATCTCGTTGTTTACCATTTAGTCTCCAAAAGATTATTATTCAGTCATACTGAATTAAAAGAAATACTTTGGCGGATCAGGATTTACTTTTACATTCTTTAAATGAATTGATAAATGTAATTTTATTTTTTAATGTAAATGTACAATTTTTGGTACATTACAAGTAGAATTAAGATTTATATTATATTTTTTCTGACTGTTTTCTTTAGATAGATTATATCCATTAAGTGAAAGTATTTTAATATTTTAAAGAGCAAGTCATGTAGGTTTTTGGAAAAAATATCTCTTTTGCAGTTTATAACGTAGCTATCCTTAAATTAAAAAAAAAGTGCATGATTAATAAAGATATTTGAAAAGATATGATTTGAAAGAAAACAGTGCATCCTTGTGGAGCGGGTGGACACAGAAGAGCGTACTCTAATATTTAATGGATATTCTGAGAAAACTAATAAGATGCATTTAAACATAATATTAGGACACTTTAAAATACCATATGACCTACTCTTTAAATTAGCCTTTATTTTTATAGTAATTTTGTTGTTTTATTTTATAAAAAAATATATTGTAATATTTATTTAGCTTTAATTTATTAGCTTTATATCTATATAGCTCTAATTTATTTATATGTCTATTTTAATTTTACTTAAATTTATTTATTTCAGTAAAATAATTTTATTTCAAGTCGTGATTTAAAAAAAAAAAAATCATGACTTGAAAAAAAAAAGATGAAATAATATAAAATATAAAAAAAGTTGCCTTGCAACGCAATTAAGTTGAACTAAAACTGAGATAAATAAATAAAATATATAGACATTAAAAAAAAAAAGCTAACTTACTAGAACTTTAAAAATTAAAATCAAAATGCAAACTTAAAAAAAAAAAAAAAACTTATATTTATACTTGATTGGAGGTTTATTTTAAATGGCTGAAAATACTGATTTTTAAAACGAGTATTTTTAGATAACAATAACAACACTGCTTCTGGTCTCTAGATACGGTTTAGGTTCCTGCTTTTATCTGTGGGATTTTTTCACTTGTGTTCTGCTCCAGCAGATGAAAACGATGCATTAGATGGGTTATGATCTGAGGAGTCATTGATGTCTGATCTCAGGTCCTCATTTGCTTTATATGCATGAACACAAACCGATGTTGTTGACGGTGAGAGCTTCTTTGACCCTCTGCGTGATGCTGAAGGTGTCCAGATCCAGAGACTGAAGCTCACAGCTGCTGCTGATGGGACAGGAGCGAGGTCTCTGACGCGGCTCCGTCTTCACCTTTGACCCGTTAAAGACCTGCGTTCTCTGATCCGGATCCACAGGAAGTGTCTGGGACGAGCGGCTCACGGAGGACGGAGAAACGGAGGGGTCAGTATCTTCATCCAGGTCACATTTGACCTTCTGGATGATGCTTTGGACAAAATCAGCCGGGGACTGAACGCTAGGCTCCAGTGTCCCATCATCCTCTTCTTCTTCTTCTTCTTCTTCTTCCTGGAGCGCTGCTTCACTCGAGTCGTTCGTCGTATGCATCTCGTGTTTGGCCTGCTGCAGGATGTTCCTGATCACGTCGTCTGAGCTCACGTCTGCAGCACCAACCCACGGAACGAAGACGCCTTCACAGACAAGAACAAACTAGTTGACAAGACTACATTTGTATTTTTCTATTTGGTAAGTAAAAAAAAAAACTACAACAAACTATTTTGGTACAAGAAAGCAAGCAAGAAAGAAAACATATTTTCCAAATAACTAAACTATCTTGAAAATGAGGAATTTACCTGAGAAATATAACTACAGGAGATATTGAGTCTAAGATATTATCTGTTTTTAAAGAAACTGTTTAAAAGAAGTACATTATTAAAGTTCTATACATGAATATCAATATTGCATCACAATTCCATTTATCCATTTCTTCATCTATCAATCCTTCCTTCCTTCCTTCCATCCATACATCCATTTATCCATCTAACATCTTTCCATCATTCCATTTGTCATTCCATCCATCCATCCTCCCATTCATCTTTCCATCCATCCATCCATCCATCCTTCCATTTACCTTTCCATCCATCCTTCCATTCATTCATCTAACATCTTCCCTTCCCTCCATCCATCCATCATCTATCCATCCTTCCATTCATCCATCTAACATCTTTCCATCATTCCATTTATCTTATCTTACCATCCATCCATCCACCTATCCATCCATCCATCCACCCTTCCTTCCTTCCTTCCTTCCTTCCTTCCTTCCTTCCATCCATCCATCCATCCATCCATCCATCCATCTATCCTTCCAATTATCTTTCCTTTCATCCATCCATCATCCATCCATCATCCATCCATCCATCCATCCATCCATCCTTCCATTTTTCCTTCCATCCATCCATTCCTCATTTCTTCTATCATTCCATTCATCCATCTAACATCTTCCCTTCCCTCCATCCATCATCCATCCATCCTTCCATTCTTCCATCTAACACCTTTCCATCATTCCATTTATCCTACCATCCATCCACCCATCCATCCATCCATTAATCCATCTAACATCTTTCCTTCCCTTCATCCATCCATCAGCCATCCATCCTTCCATTTATCCATCTAACATCTTTCCATCATTTCATTTGTCATTCCATCCATCCATCCTCCCATTCATCTTTCCTTCCATCCATCCATCCATCCATCCATCCTTCCATTCATTCATCTAACATCTTCCCTTCCCTCCATCCATCCATCATCTATCCATCCTTCCATTCATCCATCTAACATCTTTCCATCATTCCATTTATCTTATCTTACCATCCATCCATCCACCTATCCATCCATCCATCCACCCTTCCTTCCTTCCTTCCATCCATCCATCCATCCATCCATCCATCCATCCATCCATCCATCTATCCTTCCAATTATCTTTCCTTTCATCCATCCATCATCCATCCATCCATCCATCCATCCTTCCATTTTTCCTTCCATCCATCCATTCCTCATTTCTTCTATCATTCCATTCATCCATCTAACATCTTCCCTTCCCTCCATCCATCATCCATCCATCCTTCCATTCTTCCATCTAACACCTTTCCATCATTCCATTTATCCTACCATCCATCCATCCATCCACCCATCCATCCATGCATTAATCCATCTAACATCTTTCCTTCCCTTCATCCATCCATCAGCCATCCATCCTTCCATTTATCCATCTAACATCTTTCCATCATTTCATTTGTCATTCCATCCATCCATCCTCCCATTCATCTTTCCTTCCATCCATCCATCCTCCATCCATCCATCCATCCTTCCATTCATTCATCTAACATCTTCCCTTCCCTCCATCCATCCATCATCTATCCATCCTTCCATTCATCCATCTAACATCTTTCCATCATTCCATTTACCTTTCCATCCATTCATCCACCTATCCATCCATCCATCCATCCATCCATCCATCCTTCCATTTACCTTTCCATCCATCCATCCATCCATCCATCCATCCTTTTTCCTTCCATCCATCTATTCCTCATTTCTTCCATCCATCCTTTTTCCTTCCATCCATCTATTCCTCATTTCTTCCATCCATCCATCTTTCCATCCATCCATCCATCCATCCTCTCACCTCTCAGTCTCTCCTGGATGTGGCTGAGTATTCGGATGCTGTGCTGGTCTGACAGGAAGTGCTTCATTCTCAGGAAGGGTTCTCTTCCTCTGTTGGTCAGTTTGCTCCAGGGTTTGGGTCGGGCCAGTATATCACTGACGGTTCCCTGAGAGAGACCGAACACATAGTGACCGAACACCCACTGACCGATGTTCAGCCGCTGAAGAGCCTCTTTGACCTGCAGAGCTAATCCAGCCGTGTCGAGCTCACCTCCATCCTCAGACTCCACATCTCTGCAGGAGTCTGTCTCTTCTTTAACGAAGCTCTGGAGGCTTGGAGATGAGGGTGATGAAGAAGAGGACGACTCATTCAGTGCTTCTTCTTTCCCAATGGAGTGATGAAACTTTGTCGTTTCCGTCTGGATCACAAGATCTGCCAATGAGCAAAGGTATCAACAGATCAGACATACAGCAACATAACAGCATTGCTAATACACATCATTTAGCGTGCTTTTGTAAAATAAAGAAATATATTTTCATTCTGTTTTCTCTTTCAATGTGGATTAGACTGTATTATGTGGATTTTGTGTGTTTTTAAGGCCGGTTTAGACTCTATGTTGTGACACTTACACCAGGCTTTCTCAAAACTCGGGTTTGTGAGTTCATGAAAATAAAAATTTAATTAAATAAGCACATAATTTTAAAATGAATTAAGAAAAAAAACAATGTAAAATCAGATTTTTTAAAATAAATTAAAATGTGAATACATAATTTAAAATAAATTATAAAGCTAAACTGTCTTATTTTAAATAGACTAGAAAAAAAAATAATGCAATAAATCATCAATAAAACACACACTTAAAAATCTTAAATATATTATTTGAAATAAATTGGACGTACTTACTAACTTGTTTTTTTCTCCCAAAATGTAAAACTATAATGCGTTTTAAAATAAAATATAAAAAAATCAAAATAAGATAAGTAAAAGGGTGAAATGTTTTAAGTAAATCTTTTTTTATTATTATTAAATAACATTCTTACCAAAAATACATTGTAATTAAACACAAAAACACTTATTAAAAATGCTATATATTTTATAAAATTTGTATACATTTTTAAATCAGAACAAATCAAAACAAAAACACCTAGCAGAAATCTGAAAAGTGCTGTATTTTGAATAAATTAGAATAAATAATTTTAATATAAAAACAAGATTAAAGACTAAAAATCTAATTGAATTAGAATAAATTATAAAAAAATAAACACTTACCAAAAAGCTGAATTATTTTATTTGAAATAAATTCAAATTAATTGGAATAATTCAAACATTTAATCTACAAAAAAAAAAAAAAAAAAAAAAAAAAAAAAAAAAAAAATCTGATATTTTATTTGACAAATTAAAATTAGAATACATTTTAAAATAAATACACTTAAAATAATACTTACCAAAAATAAATGGAATAATTTAGAATGAATAATAAAAAATAAAAAAATCGGCACAAATTTTTTTACAGTTGAAATTAGAATAAATAATGTATTATTTGAATGAAGCACTCACCGTTATCAGCAGAAACGCTCCTGAGAGACACCTGAGAGAGAATCAAACACCAGTCAAATAACTATTGTAGTGAATGACAATCATTTTTCATCAGTAGGTGGCGCTGCCAACAAACGCCTTAGTTCAGCTGACTGAATTCAGAATGGCATGCTTGCATGCTATGAATATTTCTGCAATATAAATACAGTAAATAAGAAGAAAAGTGAGTGAAAATCGTGTTTCTCTTACCGACACGACATCAGTAGTTTGCATCTGTGCTCGAAGAGTCCTGAAAGTCACAATAATGAGACGTTTGTAATGTTATATCACTGTATATTACACGAGGAGAGAATATATTTATGTAATACCTGAGCTCAGCTTTGATCTTGTCATAGTCCTGCTGGGATTGTAACTTCATCTGGAGTCTCTAAGGAACGGACGAGATGTCAGTGTGAGTAAACGAGTCAACTGTTCCTTTAATAATCAATACCTCTGTATATTTCTACCTCTATATGCTGTGCTTTATTGGCCAGTTGCTGTTGCAGCAGAGCGACGTGATTGGCTGCTCGCTTCTGGACTTCCTGCAGCAGACTCTGAAGTCGTCGCACTTCCTGTTTCAGACGCTGAACATCACGATGTGTCATCACAACCATCGTCTCCACATCAGCAGAGCTACAAATCAGTTCAAAGAACAAAAAAAAAAATACCTTTTCAATCTTGATTTAATGCATTATTATTTAGTAGTATATTTATATTCATATTTATTTAATTTATATTCAGTAGTATACTTTTACATTTATATTTATTTTCATGTTAAAGTATGCTAAGTATATTTGATATTTAGCAATATATTCAGTGTTTACGTTTTATATGTATATTAATTGTGTATTTAGCAAATTAGTATTATATTTTGCAATACATTTGCTATTTATATTTAGTAGTATATTTTGTACACTTTATAATTTGCAAATCATTTAGTTTATTTACATTCATATTTACATTTTATATATATTTAGCACATTTATATTTAGTAATAAGCTTGGTATATTTATATGTTATAATATATTTATTACATTTACAGTCATTTATTTAATTTATATTCAGTAGTATACATTTGCATTTATATTTATTGATATGTAATTTTATTTTTACATTTGATATTTAGCAATATATTCAGTAGTATATTTAGTGATTCGTTTTCCTATATTTTGCTAATAATTTAGTTTATTTGCATTTAAACTTATTTACATTTCATTTATGTATATTTAGCACATTTATAATAATATTTAGTATTATACATATGCATTTACATTTATATTCGGTAATATATTTAGTATATTTACATTTAAATGCATTTATTTCATTTATTTTCAGTAGTAATTTTGTAAATTTCTGTTTATTTACAAGTTATAGTTTATTTTGTACATTTAATAAATGTTTTTACATTTTATATTTAAATTTATATTTAGTAAATTTTATATTTAGCAATATATTTAGTACATTTATATTTATTTATATTTATTAATATGCTTAGTATATATGTAGTAATATATTTATTACATTTACATTAATATTTAGTAGTATTTAGTAAATTTTGTAGCACATTTTTATTTTTATATTTAGCAATATATTAAGTAGTATATTTTATACATCTTATATTTAGCAAATAATTTAGTTTATTTGCATTCAAAATTATTTACATTTCATTTATGTATATTTAGCACATTTATAATTATATTTAGTATTATACATAAGAATTTACTTTTATTTTCAGTAATTATTTAGTATATTTACATTTAAATGTCTTTATTTCATTTATATTCAGTAGTACGTTTTGTTAATTTCTGTTTATTTACAAGTAATAGTATATTTTGTACATTTTATATCTACATTTATATTTAGTAAATTTTATATTTAGCGATATATTTAGTTAATTTATATTTTATAGAATATTTTGCAAATAATTTAGTTCATTTACATTAGTATCTACATTTATGTATATTTAGCACATTTATATTTAGTAATATGCTTAGTATATTTAGATATATTAAGTAATAGCAATATATTAAGTGCATTTACAGAAATATTTACTTATATATTTAGTAAATTTATGTTTATATTTAGTATGTTTACATTTCTAGGTATTAATTCTCACGTTTGAGCAAGACTAAAGTCTTTATGATAAAAGTCTTACGGTGGTGATGCTGCAGGAAACACACACAGATCCTGTAAAGATGAAGAAAGCAGATAGAAAGATGATAAACCTCCACTGAACAAGCAGAAAAACCTGGTTTACTACGAGGTAAAGCTGTGAGCAGCACGTTTCCCGATACGAATACTGTACATGTTATTCATCACACACCCGTGTAGTGACTCTATAATCAAAGAGACAGACATAAACAGTGTGAGAGAAACTGAAGCAGCTCTTACCATCAGTTGTGCTCTTGATCTTAATGTATTTCCACGCAGAGCTGAGCTTCAGCAAACTAACATCAGACCAGAGACGAGGAGAAGAGAAGAGAAGAGAAGAGAGGAGGGACAACACAGCCGCATTCATCCAGACAATCAATCCCTGCAAACAAAGAGCTCCATCAATCCATCAATAGATCTATAGACAGCAGCTGATGGGGGAGGAGTCACGATCAATCAATCAATCCATCAATCAATCAATCAATCAATCAGTCGAGAGGAGACATGCATTCAGCTGCACGCGTGTGCAAACGCTCACTATTTCAGTTTCACCTCTCAATGACCTTTTGTGAGACACATTAATGTATAGATGCACAATTACTGCCAGTGTCATTATAGTAAACTAAAACCATGTAAAAAAGACATTACTCAGTAATAACTGATTCAGAATATGAATCTTTTATCTACTACGTCTATAGTTTAACATGTCAGTAATACTAAAACAACTGCATATGTTTATAAAACTGCGTGTGCGATTATTATATATATATTAGCATTATGATTTTTGCCACAGGTATAGCATATTAATATTCATGCTCTGTATGAGGTCATGTGATAAGGTCATGTGATGATTTAAAAAAATAGTATGCAACAACAAACATTTACAAAAATCAGATACATTCTGTTGTTTGTTGCTAGCGTTTGATGTTGCACTGTCACTTTTATTATTATATAGTGTGTAGTGTGTAGTGTTCCATTTCAAACATAATTCATATTTTATATTACATTTTTCATATCCAATAGTCAGTTTATGATCCCATGCATAATTCATGATGAAATCTGAAGCCCAGCTGAAACGGCTGTTGTAATGAGGATGAGGAGGGTCACAGATGACATATTGACTGTCACTATTGGTTTATTGATCCTGATGATTGATCTGAAGCTCACAGGACACAGTATTGATTTGAAGCACAGCCGGAGGAATATTAAGAAAGACCCAGAAGCCAAACCTTCATATAACTAAACCTCAACAGCATAAAATTATATTCACGGGAAATAAAATAAAATGTGTGTGTGTGTGTGTGTGTGTGTGTGTGTGTGTGTGTGTGTGTGTGTGTGTGTGTGTGGGCACTTGGATGGTATTACGCGGTGTCTAGGGAACGAAAGGGACATAATGAAGATAGAGTTCGGGGTGTAATAGATGAGTATGGGACACTCACTTTCTTTTTTCACTTTTCTGTCTTTTCTTATTTGTTGTATTTTTATGTATTTGCTGGTACAATTTTTTATGTATTTGTTGTTCAATCATCAATAAAAAGCTAATAAACTAATAAAACTTTTTTTTATTGCAATCTTTAGAACAATGAAGGGCAAAAACAGAACTTTCATAAAGAATAAATATAATAATAAACAAGGACAATTAAAAATATATATAAAATAGGAAAAGCAGTAAGAAAATCACATGAAAGTAGCTAGAAAGACAAATAGTTACAAATGAATCAAACAACAGATATAAGGCTTTAAAATAATTTTTGTCACTTTGCCATTCTTTATTTATTTATTTATTTTTTAGCTGTAGCCTATACATATAGTGATTTATTCTATTTTCAAATCAGTTTTTATTTTTTATTTTTTTTTATATAATAAAAAATTTATAACATTTTAGAAACATTCTCAGTAATATTGCCAACGAAAATAAAGCACGGAGAACTGTTCTGGATGTTTCCTGAACTAATCCACATTTTTAAATGTATCGAGTGAGTCAATGATTCAGTGAGTCATTCATAAAGGCAGCCACTTGATTCGTTTTTCTGAATGAATCATCCATTTGAACGAATCGATTGAATCAATGACTCACTTATTAAGATTGATACTGTTTAGAATAAAGTTTTTTTTTATTTTTTTATATACATTTAATATTTCAGTAGACAGGCTATTATTTGTATTTTTATATACCAATTTATTTCTAAAGCTACTTTTTTGCAATGTCCATTGAGTTCCACCCACCCTCCTTTTAAAGCTTCCAGTCTAGTTATTCTAACTCAATAGCCTTGTCCTCATCTACACTTTCACCTGTGTTAACGACAGTCATTAAGTTCATTTTAATGGCAAAGACGGACTTCCGATCACTCTTCATAAGATTCATGAGTGCATGCAAAGTGCTTCATAAAAACTGAGGCGGCAGACTTGATCTGAATTGACCCCATCAGTAATAACCAATGGACAAAACTCTTAAATATTAACAGATAAATGTTTGTTTAGTCTCGCGCCCTTCTGCCCTGCTCACTGTTGAAATGCACAAGCATTTACTCCATTTCATATGCACACAGGATCAAAAAGTAAGCGTTTATCGCATCAGTTGTCAATAACATTCATTACATAGTAGTTTTCTGAATCTTTAATGTCATGTGTAGACGTCTGTTTTCTCTTTCAGGATAAAACGGAAAGATGAAAAAGGTTTTGGCCATCATAAGTTTAACTGCGTGTATCTGCTGCTGTGGTATAGTAAAACAACTTTCCTGTTTTTGTTTGTGGTCCGATATTTAAAGTGATTTGAATGACTCTCTCTCTGTTTTGAAGGAGTGCAGAGTGCTAGACCGTCAAATGATGAATTGAGTCAACGAATTGTCAACACTGGGACTGTAGTCTTTTTAAACATCGTGGAGAAATTCAGAAACACTACGGAGAAATTACTGAGAGATTATCAGTTCAAGAAATTAAGGTCAGACCAGCTATGGATTATCTGAATTGTTTGGTTTAGCCGTTGCCTGATCATAACTTTATTTCTGTGTTTTTGCAGGATTTCTGTCCAAGGATACATGAAAACCTTACGAGAATTTGCCAAGCAATTGAACACCACTGACAGTGCTAGAGAGAGCCAGGATTATTCTGTGATATCGGCAGAGTAAGTGTGTCCTCAATTATTATACTGCTACTGTATAATCAATTAATACACTGAAGATGCAAAAGGTGCAATCGAGTCAATTAGCAATTAGCATTAGCATTACTGACTGGTGTTTATTGACTGCAATAAACAAACAAAAACAAAAAAATTCCAGTAGTAATGTTGCAGTATTCTTCATTAATGATCTGTAAAGCAGGTTTATAGAGACGGCAATGTCATTATTCATCTTAATTCAGTTTTGTGTTGATTCAGTTTAGCGTGAATGTGAATGTTGAAGTGTCCTAGGTGCATGTGACTTTCTTCTTTCAGAATAATCCAATAGAGTTTTATTAAAAATCGTCCTTGCTCTTCAAAGCCTTTCAATGGGGGTAAGCGGGTGTTTGTTGAAAAGTGTTCAGAAGACGTGAAATAAAGTGCGTGCATCTGTAATAAAACGTCCCTCCAGGGGTAAAACAAAGGCCCCCTGTAGCAAATCATTTCATTTTTGTGAGATAAATATCCAGATTTCAAACATAATAAACACTTTTTTTCTCACTTCTGCTGACTGATGGGAACTGGAAGACGTAGAATATGTATTCCATAAAGTGTTTATTATGTTTGAAATCTTGATGTTGTAAAGTCAGTGTCATAATCCATCTTAATCCATCTTTTGCATTATTGACACACTGTTTTGTTTTCCTAATGAATGTTGTTCAGTTGCTTTGACGTAAAGCACTATATAAATAAAGGTGACTTGGCTTAACCAAGATGTTACACCTTCTGTTCTTTGATTCACAGGAGATTTGTTACATTTCTGACTGGTGTTACATTTGGGGCAACAATCCGGGAGGTCTTTGACGGGTTTTTCTTTCCGTAAGAGCGTCACTGTCTTTCCACCTTCTCAAGACATTAAAGGATCTCGTTTACTTCTGACTAATGACTAATGCATGACCCGTGAATGTGTTTTTCTTTGACAGATATAAAAAGATTTACAGTGAGACCTTAAAGAACGAGACCGTGGTGGACATCTGGAAGTAAGCATGTGTTCACTGAGATTAGACAACTCTGGTGTTGCTTTGAAAAAGATGTGTTTGTGCATTGAACATCATGGCCTTACAAATACGCCATGCATGCACCCACCTCTCAGATTTTGGTCTTAACTTGATTAATTCATGTGACTTGTTTATTAGTGAAGTGGAGTCGAACTATCTTCCAGGAGCTCCTCCAATCTACAGTAAACCCATGCAGTTCTTCAGTCACCTTCTGGCCAAGGCGTACGCCATCGCTATACCTTCATTAGGATTGGTTTAATGCAGTTTGTTATGACTATACTTTTTATAATGTAACTTTACTTAATCTTCTTTTACTTTCTGGTATCTTACAGAGTGGTGAAATCCCAGCTGGTGAACATGCTTGAAGCTGGGGTAGATACGGTTATAGAGATTGGAAAAATAAATTTTAATCAACTTCATGATGAGTAAGAGCAGTTTTAAAGCCATGCTGCAATTATACTGAATTACTCTCCTCCAAATTAAAGTATTGAACTAAAAAGCACATGACAAAAAAAAGATTGCATTTCTTAAACGAACAGTTTACCCAAATATTAAAATTCTGTCATTAATTACAAACCCTTATTTCGTTCCACACCCGAAAGAACTTTGTTCATCTTCAGAACACAAATTAATATATTTGTATTCCAAAGATGCATGGAGGTCTTACGGGTTTGGAACGACATGAGGGTTTGTAATTAATGACAGAATTTTAATCTTGGGATGAACTTACCCTTTAAAGTATAATTTTAAACAATCATTATCTCGTTCAAAGCATGCAGATGGTTATGGATCAGATCAGACGGAAAGCCTTTGAAATTTCCATTTTGGAAAGACAAAAAGAGAAGAATGATTTCCTTATATCATTAAGGTAAAACCTTTGTCAACTTCAATATTGTAATCTGTTTAGAAGACATCTCTAAATAACCTTTTTTTCTGTTTCCTAGAACTGCATCTGGAGTAATAGTTTTTTACTGGGATACGGTTTTGGAACACACTGAAAGAGCATCGTTCCATGCAAAATACTTGGATTCCAGGAAGTAAGACGTGATACAGTGCAACACAAATACAGTATGAGATATTACGAAGTAAAATGAGCTTTAAAGAAAATGCTTGAATTTTGTGTGTTACAGGCGATGGGCAGAGCTAACCAGGTTGAGAAACCCAAGTGAGGCACATCTGTTTTTAGACCCTGTTGCAAGGGGTATTTTAAAGTAAGGTCTCTCTCTCTCTCTCTCTCTCTTTCTATTTTTTCCAGACTACTAAAACGTTTTTTTTACACTTTTTATTTCCTCTCAACTTTCTGTTAACATGCTTGGATACAGCACTCTGTGAACAGCCAGCTTCTTTGGCAATGAATGTTTGTGGCTTACCCTAAAGAACCAAAAACTTAAACTACTTCAGTCTGTGTGCCTTGAATTTATTTGAGTTGAATTACTGAAATACATTTATTTGGATTTATTTATTTAGATGCTAGAAATAAAAAGTAACATTTGAAGTAAAATTTGTCCCCCTGTAGTGAAAATCAAGTTTTTTTTATCTCGTTTGTTTGTCTGTGTGATATTTTAATAGGCTTTTAGACAAACCATGTGCCGATCCATTAATCAACACCATTGCTGAGTATTTACTCCTTAAAACAGTAGTTTCACTTTTTTTTTTTCAGTAGAATCACTTTTCACCAAAATACAGTAGTAGCCCGTGTTAGAGTTGTATTGTTCAGTGTTTTGTTTCAAGAAGTAGAGCATTGCCTTGTCATTTTCCATTTTTCTTTTCCAGAGTGACTGAATTTTATTTTGGTGAATTCTATGCATCTCAGGAATATTATCGGCTTGGAAATGCAACTCTTGGTTTGGACAGATTCAATCAGTCCATCTGGTAAATCACATTTTTAAGTGAAAGTGAAACATTGCATTATTTATAGTCACTGAATATGTAACCACATGTCTGATGCTTTAGATTTTATTTGCATGTCTCAAAAAATGTTCATTCGTTGTTTTCAGATGAATGAAAAAAAAACGGAGATATTTTTCATAAACAGCTAGCAGAAGTTAATAGCTAAAGCAATATTAATTGACTGATTAAAGGTAAATATACATACATACACTGTATGTTTCTCAGGGCTGTGGTCAAAAGCGCTGTTATTTACTCTCTTCCTGTATATGAAAAACTGACGAAGCTTGGCTTTGGGATTTCTGAGATCAACGGGTTTCTTCTCAGATTTAACAAAATAGCCCTTATTCTTGAAGGGAATGATAAACCCAGGTAAGAATCATAAAACATGTCTGAGATGTTTATATTTGTTTACTATGTAAATATGAAACTATTAAGACTTTGTGTTTTTTGCTTTTCTGTCACAGACGTTGGGACACTCACAGCACTATTGAGAGCTTTCCTGTTTTTATTTTGTTTTCACTTGCTTTTATCGCTGATAAGGAGATCACGAATAGCAAGGAAATCCAACTATTACTGCCTTTGCGGTAAAACCATTAAGTATAAAACCTTAATGACAATCAGTTTGAACCAGTTCGGTAACAATAAGTTGTATTTATTTTGATAAATTAATCTAGAAGGCGAATATTATGCATTTATACTCTTCATAACTATTGTTTGTTTGCTACAGAGTAATCAGGAGAGTATTTCTAGAGTTCTGGAACCCTATTCTCACAGCAAGAAATGAGACTGAAAGCCAGCTAATAGAGAGGTAAGAAATGCCCTTTTATCCTCTTTAGTTTTTATATATATATCCAGTTCCTGTCTGGAAATCTTGTAAACTGTCTGTTAAACGGATAACAATCAAATAATAATTCAGAAATTGTTTATTTTACAGCAAATGGATTCATTTGAGTAACATCACTAATAACGAGTTATTGAAAAGTAACGCATTTACTCGAAAGCAGCTTGAAGACGCGCCAAAGTAAGAGGAAAGATCTGTGTATTTGTAAATAGAAATATGTAAAGACATGTATGTTCCTCAAATTCCCATCCCTGTTTTATATATGTGACTCATCTCTCTTTTCGGCTTTTGAATCCTAAAGGAACTTTGTTGAAGCCATTCGCCGGATCCTGGAGAAACTGAAGCAGTATACCGATCTCGTAGATGGCTTCGATGAAAGGATCCATCCATCATTTTTGTATGATTATTATTTTGATTTCATGCATTTGAACAGAAGCCGTATTGATCGTCACTTCGTGTAATTAGAAGATAAATATGAGTTGATATTGCAAGTTTTTATTATGAATTACAGTTGACAAGATTATTTATTTCCTCAGAGCCTTCAAGAAGTTGATCCATGACATGGATAAATCTTTTCATGTTATCTGGGACTTGCTGTTGGAGTAAACGCTCTATATTTGAAGACAATAAACAGGATTAACATGCTGTTATTGTGTTCCTGTCTCTGAAAGAATACTAGGTTCATTGCATTATTAATTATGTGCCACTGTAATGCTTTGTTTTCACCAAATCATGATTCAATGCATTTTTTTCATTCTTGTCCTCCAGCATCTTAACACATTAAATTAAAAAACAGCTTAAAATCTTGATATCAATAACATCTAGATTTATTTTCAGGTGTTAACACTTAAGTGCGAATTAAATAAATATTTGTTTGTGCAATGTGTGAGAGCATGACATTTAATTAATGGAAGATGAAAACAACTAAAAGATTTAATTTCAGATGATGGGTTTAGTACAAACAGGGATAAAAAGTACCTCATGCCACGGTTAAATATACTGTACATAATTATTTTGAAAAAACAGATTATTGTTCAAATACTGTACATTATTGTAGGTCCTCTATGCCCCGCCTCTCTCTCAAACCTGTTGTTTTCTACAAAGCCCCTCCTCCTGACAAGAGCAGTCTGCTCTGATTGGTCAACTGATCCAGTGCACTGTGATTGGCCGATCACCGCAAGCACTCGAAGGAAATGTAACGCCCCTTTCCATTATCATGAGCTTCATCTTTCAAAATAAATGTAAAGATAGTTAATAATGTACTTTACGAAATAAATGACATGCCTTGCTTTTAAGATGATTCTTTCATGAAGCTGCTGTTTCCTAAAAAAAAAAAAAACCTGTTGAGTAAAATGTCAAAACGACGGATTTCCATCAGTTCATAATAGGGCTGTCAACGAATATTCTAAATTTGAATATGTATTCGAATAGTTAAAAAAAAACTAATTTCGAAGGTGAACATTAATATTAGAATTTAAAAAAATGTGGGGAAAAAACGTCCGCGGTAGTAGAGGCGTGGTTGTGTGCAAAATCCCAGCCATGTTCGTCAGTAAGGGAGCAGGTCAGTCAGAATTACAATTATATTTACTAGGGATGGGACGGTTCACTGAAAAATCCGAACCGAATCGGTTCACCACACTCTTCTATAATGACAAAAAAGAATCCTTTTGGCACAAAGATTCTTTAGGCTATTATTCATTCATATATTACATTATTCTGCAACATTTTGTATTTGTAATTAAATTATTGTTTGTAGTAACTTAATATCACATTTTAATCATGCTGATTTTTGGAGAAAAACGTTGTGTGATATTGATTAACTTAATTGATTAATTAATTTTCTAACCCCCATATCTTAAATTTTGTGATCATTCACATGCATTCATAAATGTATTTGAATACACAGAATAATGCAGTGAAAGAACACAGTCAAAATGCACACACGCCACAAGCACTGGAATGACTTCATCAT
The DNA here is from genome assembly GCF_023724105.1 of Carassius gibelio. Taxonomy (NCBI): domain Eukaryota; kingdom Metazoa; phylum Chordata; class Actinopteri; order Cypriniformes; family Cyprinidae; genus Carassius; species Carassius gibelio. The sequence continues at coordinate 39,145,315 of NC_068375.1, read as the reverse complement.
GTAACTTTACATTAGCCTAGATGTGTGCACTTTTTAGGCACGATTTGTTTAGTTTTTGAATATACTTAATACTGTTAAAAGGCACATCATTAAAACAAAAAATACAAGTTCACATATCACACCTAAACACGCTTGGAAAACGTAATCAGAACTAGCTACTAAATTAGTAAAAAATGCCTATCCATATGATTCGCGAACCCCAAACTGACTTTGGGGAACCCACTTTGAACTCCCAAACTGATTCAAATGATTCGCGATCCCGCTCCGAACTCCCAGACTGACTCAAATGATTCGCCATCCCGCTCCGAGCTCCCAAACTGACTCAAATGGTTTGCAATCCCGCTATGAACTCCCGAATTGACTCAAATGATTCGCGATCCCGCTTTGAACTCCCAGACTGACTCAAAAGATTCGCGAACCCGCTACGAACTCCCGAACTGATTCAAATGGTTTGCGATCCCCAAACTGACTCAGATGATTCGCGATTCCGCTTTGAACTCCCGAAATGATTCAAATGATTCACGATCCCGCTCCAAACTCTCAAACTGACTCAAATGATTCGCCATCCCGCTCCGAGCTCCCAAACTGACTCAAATGGTTTGCAATCCCGCTATGAACTCCCGAATTGACTCAAATGATTCGCGATCCCGCTTTGAACTCCCAGACTGACTCAAATGATTCGCGAACCCGCTACGAACTCCCGAACTGATTCAAATGGTTTGCGATCCCCAAACTGACTCAGATGATTCGCGATTCCGCTTTGAACTCCCGAAATGATTCAAATGATTCACGATCCCGCTCCAAACTCTCAAACTGACTCAAATGATTCGCGAACCCGCTACGAACTCCCGAACTGATTCAAATGATTTGCGATCCCCAAACTGACTCAGATGATTCGCGATTCCGCTTTGAACTCCCGAAATGATTCAAATGATTCACGATCCCGCTCCAAACTCTCAAACTGACTCAAATGATTTGCAAACCCGCTTTTAACTCCCAAACTGACTCAAATGAATCACGCTCTGATCTCCCGAACTGACTCAAATGATTCACAACAGAAGTTCCCATCCAAATCAAATGACACCGCCAGCGCTATATTGACTTAGTTCTCTAATTTCATAACATTTACTGATTTTAAGGTACGAAAAGTATGTCGTTAACAAATAAAATATAAATATTTCCATTCCGCACTGCTTTCCATGTCTAAACATCCACGGACATAACCAGGTGAGCAGATCACTCTCTTACTATTCTCCTACTGATCACATCAGATTGTGGTTAATCTTGCAGATCATGACTTATTTCTACTCTTCCTCTCCCTGCAGTTTGGTAATATAAAGATTCCTCCTTTGAACTCCCATCTCTTCTGTCGGTTGTATTGTTCTGGGTCTGAAATGGGAAAACATTTTCAATCTCCAAGGTGAACGTTATAAAAACACAATCTTAGCAAAAAGGGTTCATTGGGGTTCTATATAGAACCATAGGGTTCTTTACTCAACTCCAAAGAACCTTTTATGCTAAAATATAATGACAAAAAAGAACCCTTTTGGCACAAAGATTCTTTAGGCTATTATTCATTTATATATTACATTATTCTGCAACATTTTGTATTTGTAATTAAATTATTGTTTGTAGTAACATAATATCACATTTTATTCATGCTGATTTTTGGAGAAAAACTTCGTGTGATATTGATCAAATACATAAAATGATACAAATATATACATTTTCTATCCCCATATCTTGAATTTTGTGATCATTCTCATGCATTCATAAATGTATTTGAATACACCGAATAATGCAGTGAAAGAACGCACTCAAAATGCACACGTTCACTGGAATGACTTCATCATGTAACTTTACATTAGCCTAGATGCGTGCACTTTTTAGGCACCATTTGTTTAGTTTTTGAATATACTTGATACTGTTGAAAGGCACATCATTAAAAAAAAAAAAAATGAGTTCACATATCACACCTAAACACGCTTGGAAAACGTAATTAGAACTAGCTACTAAATTAGTTAAAATAAATCCATATACAGCTATGATCAGCTGTTACTTCATATTGGCTGTAGAATACATCTTTATAGAAACCTCTGTCACTATCCAATAAGAATATATATATATATATATATATATATATATATATATATATATATATATATATATATATATATATATACAAATCTGCACACTGTTATGCTCCCTTTATTCAAAAAGTTAAAAATAGCAACATTTCGGTCAAAGACCTTCATCAGGCAAACACACACACACAAGCAAAGGTAATAGTTCAATAAGTATTCAAACAGTTTCAATAGATGACACCTGTTAACAATCAAAAAAAATAAATGGAACAGCTATAGTATATCGCATTAAAACAACATCTCAAAATATTGTAAATAATATTTTATAGATTATTGAAAGTGCTTATTTGATATTGCAGAGAAACTCAATGTGCAGAGTGAGAGAGAGGGGGATTCAGGGAAAGATGATAGAGACAGTGAATGCCTTGATACTTCCCCTTACGAAAGGAAAATATATTTACCAATATATTTCTTAAAATATATTGTGATATATTGTAATATATTATTTTCCCTTTTTATTTCTAATATTTTATATATTTAAATATATTTAATAATATATTGATGACACATATAGTATATAATATATTGCAAAATATACAAATGATTACCGCTTTCAATACATTGCAATATATTGGAAAAAATAAATATATATAAGAATATATGCCTAATATATTACATGATATTTTCCAATATACTGCAATATATTTTTGTTTCATAAGGTTGATACTTCATTTGATTCACAGTCTAAGGATTTTGATTAATTTTTTAAGTATAACCCAATTCAAACAACTGAAAGAGCCAAAGATTTTAACAGTCTGGTGGACACATGAATTGGGTGGTGACCGCAGAAACAGAGGTGGCCTGGGGTGGAGTGCAGAGCCCAACTCGACCGCAGCAGAGAAAGTGAGGTAAAATTGTTGACCCGCGAGATAAAAGTTTTATGCAAGCTATTTAAGATACAGTTAGCATACCATTTGACCACTAGCAACATGAGGTCACATCTCAAAAATGTGCACAAAAATGTGCACAAAATCCAAATTTAAATATGCTAAAGTTAATATGGTTTTATATGCATTGAACAGGAGGCTGCAGTATTTGAGTTTTGGATGAGCTGCTCCTTTAAGAGCTGAAGAACGCAGCTGCGATTGTGTTTGTGTTTGTGGAAAGCTCCTGTGAATCTGATATTCCCGTCTGATCCCTACTGAGGGCTGATATCTGTATTTATAGAGACACAGACTGGATTCACTGCATTCTGTCAGTGTGACTGGGACGTGTGTGATATTGTGAGTCTGTGTAATACAACAGTATGATCTCAACAGCGTCTCACACGCTTCTGCTCAGATTCATACACACGGTGTTTATCAGTGTCTCAGACAGTGCTGCTTCCTCTCTGTCTTCATCTCCAGGCATTTACCATCATGGACCAGAACTGAGATGGATTCATTGACAAGAATGACCTGAGGGACACGTTTGCAGCTCTAGGTTAGTTTGACCAGCTTTCACCTTCATAAGACAAAAAAAATAAATCATAAAAAATAAAAAATAAACTTTAAAATGTACTTTAGGCCTAACGTTCATTAATAGATTCTTCACTGGGTCAAAACCTCATATTGAGATAAAAAAATTTTTTTTTTCAAAAATTACTTAATTTTATATTTTACCTTCTTTATTTTAATTAAATAATTATATATATATATATATATATATATATATATATATATATATATATATATATATATATATATATATTATATATTATATAATTATATAATTATTCATATAATTCAAATGAAATGGGTAAAATATAAAATAAAATAAAATAAAGTATAAGTATATAATAAAAGTGTTTTACCCATATATATATATATATATATATATATATATATATATATATATATATATATATATATATATATATATATATATATATATACATATATATATATATATATATATATATATATATATATATATACATATATATATATATATATATATATATATATATAAAATTAGTTATTATCTGGTTTTATTTCAGTTAGTACTTCAATTAAAAACTAAATGAAAATGAGATGACTCAAATAAAATAAGTAAAATTTATAATTTTCTTTAAAAAAATGTCAGAGTAATACTTATGTCGTGTTGGTGTTATTTTTGAGAATGAAATAAATTAAATAAATTAAATGAGAATTAAATATGTAGGTTTAATTAATTTAATTATATGTTTTATGCTTAATAATGGTAAATTTCAAATTAAATGTCTCAGAAATGTCATATATAGATAAATAAAATATAAATAAAATTTAAATTGAATATAAATTTAATTTAATTATAGAAAATTAGGACTTAAGGTATTAGGAGATTTTAGGAGGATATATATATATATATATATATATATATATATATATATATATATATATATATATATATATATAATTTTAGAATTTTTTTTTTAATATAGAATATAATATAATTTTTGTTTGCTGTTTATTTTTTAATCAAAAAGGGGTAAATGCAATAATATCATATGTAAATATCGAAATGTAACAATATCATTCCAATTTTTAATGCATTATGACGGTTGACATTTATGAAGGAAGTGAACTTGTGAATAGTGTCTCTCCAGTGTGACTGAGATGTTGACCACACAAGCCGACCGCTTCTCTGCTGAGGAGGTGAGGCTCTTCTCACATGTGATCTGATGCTCGATGGACACAATCTCAGCACCACTGACCGCTGTGTTGTTTCAGATGGTGCAGATGGTCACCGCATTCCCACCACACGCTACGGGAAACCTGGACTACCGCAATCTGGTCCACATCATCACACACGGAGAGGAGAAGGACCAGGAGTAGATCACACGCTCCTCAGCCAATCACAGCGCTCCCTGCGTGTCTGTACCCGCCCACTTATTTATAACTGACAGGCTTGCTGTTGCTGAAACGAGAATGTGATGATGTTATGTGGATTTTTGCACCTGCTACCCGTCAAAGTGTACTTTTAAAATACATTTATATGAAAAACTGATTTGAGTGCAAATTATTTTCTTTAGAGACAAGGAATGCAATGCAATCCAGTGATGTTCAAGAGACGAACAAATAAACAATGCAAGAACGTGTGCATATGAGGGATGTAAAAAAGTATGTTAATATGGAACAAGAAAGAGCCATGGTTACAGAGGTTTAATTTCTGTCATAACATCAGTGAATATTATGATTCAGTAAGGCACTGAAGTTTTCTGTCCCTCAGTGACTCTCAGGACAGGTGGCACTACTTTTGTTTTCTTCTGGGATAAAGTCGAGAGCCTGTGCTGTTATTTCTGTATGCAGCTTGTAATCTAATACAGTTTTACTGCAGCAGCCGGAGACAATGAGCATAGAAACCTCCGGCTGTCTGAAGTCTCACTATGGCAAGCCGTTTTTACATTCAATCCCTAAAATCTATTTTCATGCTAGTACATGCACTTACTTTTATATCCACTATATATTCCATTAGGTACTAGTACTTGGCCTATTTGTTGGCTAATAGTGCTTATTTTTTAGGTATTAGTAGCTATTTTGGTACTTTTTCATTAGATACTATCTCTTAGTAGATACTGGTACTCATTCATTAGATACTACAAATAGACACTAGTACTCATTTATTACATAATAGCACTTTGATTTGTTTTACTAGCACTCATTAAGCAGGCACTATTTATTAATTATTTATTCCTTATGCTAGTACTTATTAAATAGACCCTAGTACATATTCATTTGATGCTAGTACTTATTTCAGTAGTGACTAGTAAGTATTCTGTTGTTACTAGTAACACATTGTAACTAGTAATTTATATACATATTGTACACTAGTAATTATTCATTAGGTACTAGTTTTTATTTTTAGTATTATTTTTAGATACCAATATCGATTTTTCTTAATCATTAGATACTATTACTATATTATTATTATTATTATTATATACTTGTACCCATTAAATAGTATTTATTTATTACATACTAGTATTTATTCCTTAGATTCTTGTACCTATAAATTATATACTATAATTAATTATTTAGATATTAGTACTTATTTATTAGCTACTAGTACTAGATACAAGTACATTTATTAGCTACTAGTATTTATTCCAGATGTTTCTAGTAAGACTTGTAGAAATAAATAATAATTAGTATCTGATGAATAAGTACCAGCATCTTTTAAACTTTACTAGTATCTAATGGATAAGCACTGGTATAATTAGTAATGAATGAATATATATATATATATATATATATATCAGTACTTAATTTAATAGATACTAGTAGATATATTATTTTAAAAGTACTAGTAGGATGAAAATAGATACTAGTATGTTTTTAAGGAATTGATGTTAAAACAACTTGCCATACGGGATGCTGATCGTCTCGTAGCATCGCTGCTCGGGTCATGACTGCCAAAGATGAAGAGATTGTATTAGTTGTATTAAACAGACACATAAATATGTAACTCAAGAACTCATGTGTCTTACGTGCTCCTCTTCCAGTCATTGTGTCAGCGCTGTAGTTTTAATCCAGGGTCTGGATGGGCTGGTATTGTTGGCCAGCAGAGGATTATGGGTCAGGAGCTCTTGTTTCTAGGTCTATTTTAAAGCTTCTGAAGCTCCAGGACACTTGTATGAAAGAGGACGAGCTGAAGAAATGTCTGATTGACTGATTTTCATCACACACTGCTGAGTTTTTCTGCTGAAATTGCAAAATGCACCTACAAACCTTTTTACCGTCATTATGTTGTCAACCGATTAATCTTAATTAGAATTATTAGGCTATTAGTTTTTTTTTTAAATGTTTTTAATCTTTATATTTACTGTTTTTGTTTTAAGTTTAGATGGTTTTCATATGTTGATGTGTGTTATTTTCATTTTCTTTATTTATTATGACTTTTTTTATATGCCTGTACCATGTTTATTTAATTTCAGTTTTATTTTGAATTATTTTAGGAGTTAAACTGAATGAAAATGATAAAACTAAAATAAAATAAGAATTTTTTTTATTAAAATAAAAAATATAAAATTTAATTATATATTTTATTAATAAAATATACTTTAAATATATTATATATAATTTTTTTTTTAATATTTTATTTCAATGAACATTTAATTTAAAGTAACAGAAATATATTCATTTTTTAGTGTTTTAGTTTTCAGTAAACAATAATAACCCTGATTCTCATCCTCACAGGATATGGACTATTTACAGAAAAACTTTTATATTATTCATTTATTTTTGACAGGTATCTGATTTATATATTGCACTATATTTAACAAATTAACTTTTTTTTTTGTACCATGATGGAAGAGTAATGAATTTCCCACAATATTATAATCAATGTAATCCAACCTGGATTTCAGTATATATTTTTGAGTTCTTATCAATTAATATTCATACTCTTGAACAGAAAGGGACTGAATTAGATGTAAAGTCACTGCACAAACACTAGAGGACACCACAGTTCTGTTTCTACTACCAATACTGCTCTGAATAGGCTATCCACAGATCTCATTTATATATGAAGTTGAAAATGATTTTTTGTTTGTCGTGATATTTTTTGGGATGTGGTTTATTCAGACACACCCTGTCAATATTCTTCACCTTATGTGAGCATGATGCTGACGAAACATCTTAAGAAATCATCATTTCCTGGTGATGTAATACTGTATGATGCTGAACATCTATCACTTGTCCTGTGTTTCCTCAGTCACATAAACTTTCTTCATTACTGTAAAAATACTAGGATTTTTAAATAAAATTAAATGCATGATGCTAAAATACTTTTACAAACGAAATAAGTAGCCAATTTCCTTTTTACATTAAAGTATTGAGAACAAAGGGAGAATGTGGTTAGTTGTCATGAAAATAATATTAACATTTAAAAATCATATTTTTTATAAATATTTCATATAAAAATATATAAATAGCTAAAAAAAAGTATCCAGTTAACATTCAGCGTCACGGAATATTGTGAAATCCAGCTCCCTCCCATTTCCTCCGGACTATTTTTCCTCATTCGTGCAGCTGTGGTGTATTCATCCGCGCGCCGGTCAGTATATAAACGGCTGTAACTGAATGCGTGTATCCTTCCGCTGAGCCGGTGTGCCTCTGCCGCAGCACGCACATCTGACGGCCCGCTCAAAACCACGCGTTACATCTTCTCTTTAGAGTTTTCTGTGACAAATCTCTTCCTTTCTAACCGAAATCGTTTTATTTGTCGTATTTTGTGTGTGTTTTGAGCGGAGCTGTTTGTGTTTTATTCGGCTAGCCATGGCTGACATCGACAAACTCAACATAGACAGCATCATTCAGCGCCTGCTCGAGGGTGAGTCGATCAAATATTGTTATAAAAAGACAAATCATTTAAAACGTGTTTTTATTGTAGCATATCGATATGTCTATTACTGATTTATCCGCTATCAGCGTCGTATTTGGAGCTGTTGAGCTGAGCTAATACGTTTAGCTTAGCGTTAGCCGCTTAACGTAACGTTACTGACATCAACGTCTATGTTTCAAATACATTAAAATAACGTTAGATTTCCTCTCGAGACACGTTCAGAAGCGCGCCAAAGATGCCAAACAATGCAGTCTACATAGACAGCTCGCTTGGTTTTGAGACACAGCCGAGCTCCTCGCGCGGTTTTTGTGCTTAAAATATAAAAATACACTATATAATGCTGAAAATGTGATGTTATACACTTATATAAGGCTCCCACATTCATTAAAAACCTGGAAATGACAAAACTGTACTGGCCTGAGTTAGTAAAAATAAAATAAAAATATATATTTAATTGCTTTTTGAGACTTAATATTCAAAAACATTAATTTTCTGTTCTGTTCTGACTCTTATTATTCAAGTGCATGTTTCATAATGTTATTGCTTTATTGTATTGCATTATCATAAAGCAGTAAAAGTCGTTACTGCAATAAATACCTTGTGACCATGCAAAAAAAAGTTTTATTGTATACAGTATTATACTGTAATAGCAATCCTTGGTTCATGATAACGAAAGTTTTTACGTAACTCACTTCTGGGTTTGGTTATGTGCAGTATTTTTGTAGCTTTACATTGCATTAGTTTTTGAACATTGTAGAGATGCATCATCTTTAGGAACGTGAACATGGATGTTCAGAACTCGGATGCATTAAAGAACAGAACGTGCACACCTTGAATCATTTTCACACATGCATTGCTTTAAAGAAAGACTTTTTTGCTTTGTGTCCGAGCCGGTCGTGTGTTTTCATGCGGGCTACTCTATAAAGCTAACTGTGTTTCTCAGAAGCCTCTCCCTGTTTTTTCCACCTCGTCAGAGTTACGATGTAGCCAGTTGCACCACCTGCATGTTTATTGCTTTACAGCCTAGAAACGCGGCCGGGGTGTGAGGACTGCACCTATATCTGCCCGCCGTCGCCCGTTATTATTACGGCTGTTCCCTTGGCAGTCTGCTCCCGTTACATAACCACACTCGCTTTAATGCCGCCCGATGTGTTGCCAAAACCTGCTTCCTGGTTCAAGGGTGGAGGATATCAGTCCAGGAGACTTGAATTGAAGAGTTTAGGATATGCTCAAAGGAATAGGTCTAGTTCACTTAAAATGACAATTTATGGAAAAAGGAACCCTCAGGTCATCAGAAATGTAGATGAGTTTATTTTATTTTTCACTTGAAATTTAGCTCCGCAGTAGATGCTCTGCAGTGAATGGGTGCCGTCAGAATGATAGCTGATAAAAACATCACAAGCACTCCAGTCCATCAGTGAACATCTGGAGAAGACAAAACCTGAAACACATCCAGCATTAAGATGATTTTAACTCAAACACATAGAGTCTATAATCCAGAATAACACTTCCTCCAGTGAAAAAGTGTTCTGGTCTGAATCAGGAGAGAAATCTGCACAGATCAAACACAGCCAAAAACAACTCTCAAAAAATATGTGACTGGATTTTGATGTGAGAGACAACAGCAGATGCACTTTTTCAATGGAGGAAGTGTTATTATGGATTACATACTCGTGTATATAGCTTGTTGGTGCATAAACAATGAGCATTTGACGTATTTTTTTGATATTTTGCTAAGGACTCAAGTTGGAAGTGAAACTCTTGAGTACTTCAAGTACCTTCATGAAGCTCTGAAAGGTTTCATTGCACAAGCACAACTTTAAAGACGCTTTCCACACTATTCAGCTGTTGTGTAGCGTTGTGTTCCTACAGTATGTGAGCTCACGAGGGTGTAGTTTGGTATGTGTGTCTCGTCACAGGGAGTTTCAGCTGGTGCATTACATGGCAGTGACTTCACCCGCATAACTCAGACGAGTTCGTCCAAGCAGTTGAACTCCAGCATGCGTCATCTTCTGGCTTCGTTCACTGTAAAGCTCCAAACTCGAACCTCGATAGCCGTGCTCCACGTTCTGTGTGTTGCAATCACTCAGAAGTGTTTTGGGTGGATCTCCCGCCGTTGTCAGCTGTGTTGTCGGTGTAGTGTAGACAAGTTTTGAGGAGCACTGACTCACAGTCACCGTCTGAAACCTTGTGATGTGGCCGATCTGTGCTCCAATGTTGCGGCTTTCAAGCTTTTTAAAGGAGCAATTTGTTACATAAGTAGCAGATTATATAATTTAGCATTTACGAGCAGAGTTTTGAGTGTCAAAAAAACAATGAGGATGTGAATTAAGGTGACGGCAGTCTTAAGAACGAAACAAAGAAAACACTATTTTACATCTGCATCCAAAACACAGTGACGTCTATCAGTATTTAAAGGGCCGGTGCACTCAAATGTTGACTCTTCTCGTTATTTGCATGAATGATTCCTTTAAGAAAGGTTCAGCTAATGGTGATGAAGTGACTTGACATCATCTCGTTGAATAGCCCTTTGCTCATTGTTGTGGAGTGTTTCGGACAGCCCTCTCTCTCTCTCTCTCTCTCTCTCTTGCTTTACTCTGTTAGTGTTTGTTGACATGGAATGAGATTATGAAGACAGCCAGTGGAAACTCGTTTGCTGTAAATGACTAATATATTCCACTTTTTTAATACTATTATACTGTTTTTTTTTTTTAATATAATTCATATATACACATAGCATATTATTTTTTTGAATCTAGTTGTTGCTTAAATTGTTCAAAATATTAAATAATAGATTTAAATAAAATATAATGCATTTAATATTTTAGTGTTATTGTTTGTAGTTTTTTATTCATATTAAATAATATTCAGTATTATGTATATATCAGAGTATTTTGTTATTGTATTTATTTTAAGTGTGTATTAATATTTTTCATAATCATTACGTAAATCAATATATTTTTAATTCTTTTTTTGTTGATTTTTAAATTATTAATATTCAGATTAAATGTATAATATTTGTCTATATATTTCATGTCATTTAATGTACAAAGGGTTTTATTTTTGTTTTTATTTTAAAGAGATTTTTTATAATTTTAAATGTTTTGCTTTAATTTTTATTGAACCCCAGTTTGGGAAACGCTACTGTAAATGTAAATCACCACAGTCTTACATCCTGGTAATTATGTTGTTTTTGTATATCACAGAAGCTATATATTGCAACATATTACTGCTGTTTTAGTTGGTAGTTCAGTGGGAAAATACTTAAATATTAACCGTTTCAAGCGTGTGTATTTGGATCATCCAGTTAAATCCTGTGTTTGGTACGTTGTGTCCTCCATAACTTTCCGTTATCAGCAAAACAAGCTTCGGTCCAGAGCTGTGTGCCAGTTGCTCAAAACACGGGGTAAAAATAGAAAAGCTGGGCAGTAACAGGCCGTCGTGGAGCACAGGCCAGCCTTTATTCCCTGGAGTTCCAGCGCAATAAAAACGAGATCGATGTGAAAACTGCCAACATTGTGAGCAGGCAGAAGTTGTTAGCGGGGAGAAATGGGACTGCGGGATGATCCGTGTGCTTTCCACATTAGGGATGAATCCTGTAGGTCACTTTGATCCTCTGTAAGTAGGGCACGTCTGCAGACAGGAAGACGAACCTAACCTACTTCCCTTCCCTGTGCTGACGGATCACAGAAAGGCCATATTTATCTGCATAATGCCACGCTTCTCTCCTGTTTGTCCTAAATAACTACAGGTTAAATTACTCTGGTTTCGCAACTCTGGACGCACACTTGCGAGAAACGATTGCTCAACTAACCAGATAATTACATGAACGATGACGTCTGATGGGGATTGAAGTGTTGGCTTGGATTGATAAATTGTCCACATCTTTGTTTTATCTTCCAGCTGTAGGCAGAACTTTGGACCAGGATCATGATTAAAAACTATTATTATTATATTAGTTTTATTATATTATTATTATTATATTATATACTCACGCCTTCATTTGATTACCTAAAAAAAAGTATATATTCTTGTTTATTAATTTGTGTTAAAACCTAAATCCAAAAAAAGAGGAACAATGTCTGAAAAAAAAACAACAACATCAAAGTATTTCATAAGGCCCTGTTATTGTAAACCGTTTAACTAAATTGTTAAATATTTATGAATTCAGTTGATTAGACACACATTTTGATTATTACAATTTAAATAAACCATTAAAAAGGAATTAAGAAACACAAAACACAGACTTTGAGCACACAAAACTGATTTCGTAGGGCTCCAAAAATCACATTTTTGTTGAGCTTTTCGTTTCATGATTTCAGTGAATGTTTTTTGATTAACATTATTTAAATTAGTCAAAGTTAACTAAAATATATATATATATATATATATATAAGAACCTTTAACGTATTTCAGTTAGTTATCAAGACAACATTTCACATTATTATTATTTTAAGCTTAAGTGCTAAAATATACGTTATACACCGGATAGTTCCGGTCCTTGATTCTGATTGGCTGAGCTGCGTTCGAAGCTGTTGTAAATTACTCTACAAAAACACACCTTTGTTTACGTTTGTGTGTTGCTTGGCAACCACTCTGTTACAACAACAACTGTTTCTGAGGAGCTACATAGTTTGGTGATTAATACCATTACACGATTTGCTCTGTTTTTGTGAAACCTTACATGTATGGAATAACAGTTTTATAAAAGCAGTAAGCCCCGTGCAGCCGTGGTTTACAGTGAATTTATAACAGACAAGGGGTTTTTATAACCGTGTGCCTAACAACGCCTCTTAGCTGTTATAAATCCACTGTAAACCACAGCTTCACGGGGCTTACTGCTTTAATAAATGACAAAATGATATATAACAAAATTAATAAATACAATTGCAACAATTAAAATGTAAAAATATATAATAGGAATTCTAATAGTACATCAGTGATACTATAATAAACATCAAGTGTCAAACACAATCACTGCGCTCTTATGTTTTTCCCATGGGACTGGTCAAAGAGTCGACGCATTGCTGTGGTTAACTGTGTGTGTGTGTGTGTGTGTGTGTTTGCAGTGAGAGGCTCGAAGCCTGGCAAGAACGTGCAGCTGCAGGAGAACGAGATCCGGGGATTGTGTCTGAAATCCCGCGAGATCTTCCTCAGCCAGCCCATCCTCCTGGAGCTGGAAGCACCGCTGAAGGTCTGCGGTGAGTAACACAACCCTGCTGCTAAGCTTCAGCTTTAGCCGGTCGTTTTGTTGAAATAGTCAGTGAATGAGCCGCGTTCCTCTCCTCAGGTGATATCCACGGACAGTACTACGACCTGCTCAGGCTCTTCGAGTACGGAGGATACCCACCGGAGAGCAACTACCTGTTCCTGGGAGACTATGTGGACCGAGGGAAGCAGTCTCTGGAGACCATCTGCCTCCTGCTGGCCTACAAGATCAAATACCCCGAGAACTTCTTCCTGTTGAGGGGAAACCACGAGTGTGCTTCCATCAACCGCATCTACGGCTTCTACGACGAGTGTGAGTGTCCAGACACTGTGCTGCGGTTTCAGTGATGCCGAAGATGCGCTATAATAATAAAAATTTCTTTATAATAAAAAAAAACTAACAAAAAAAAACATGTTTCTAAAGAAGATATTTTGAAAAATGTTGGTTTCCGAACAGGTCACCATTGACTTTCATAGGTTGTTTTTTCTCCTACTATGGAATTCAATGGTGACCTGTTCGGAAACCAACATTCTTCAAAGTATTTTCTTTGGTGTTCAACAGCGAAAAGAAACTCCTACAGGTTTGGAACACGCGGAAGTTGTCAGTGTTTTATGCCATTATTTGATAACCACCTTTTTTTATGAACTAATGTTACATTTATAAAAACCACACAAACCAAAAGCACAGATTTTCTGAAAAAAAAAAAAAAAAATCATTGTAAACTAATATTATTGTTAACATTTTATTAATTCAATTGATTAGGAATTGTTTTTTTCATTACTACTATTTAATTATGCAGTTGAAATTAGGCTCATTATATACTGAATACACAGAATTTAAGGAAAATAAAAATAATTAATAGGGTCTTAAAAATATTATAAAATTGTAAAAATTTATATTTCATGACTTCTATCAAAAGTTACCAAAACATAAAACCGTTTTTGTTACTTGAAATAAAATGGCTTAACTGAAAATAGCTTAATCTAAATATTGAGAAAATCATCTTTAAAGTTGTTCAAATGAAGCTCTTAGCAATGCATATTACTAAGAAAAAATTAAGTTTGGATATTTATGGTAGGAAATTTACAAATATCGTCATGGAACATGATCTTTACCTAATATTCTAATGTTTTTTGGCATAAAATAAAAAAATCTATAATTTTGACTCATAATTTTGGCAATAGACAACAATTCAGCTTTACTGCTCGAGGGACACGCATTATTTTTAATTTATCTTGATGTTCTAAAATAACTTAAAGTAAAGATGGAAAAATTAGACCATAAAAAACAAAATATAAAAAATGACAAACATACAACAAAATTACCAAAAAAATAAATTTTTTTAATTGAGAAACATGATTTTGTTTTAAGGTGTGTGCTGAAATCCCTAATCCTTCTAAAACACTGGACCATCGTGGGAATATAATCCGTAAATGCATGTCCAGATTTAACTGTGTTTAGCCGTGTTTTAAACTCTTTTATAAGAGCAAGACGTGCACTTTAAACCGAACTGTGACTCGTTCAGTGCAGAATTAATTATTGAGCATCGTGGAGAGTGAAGGGAACCAGAGTGTATTTTTAGCAGAGTCTGTTCCTCTAGAGCTCTTCTTCGTTTAAATGTGAACTAGTGTTAAATAATGAATCCTGCAGGTGATCTCAAACTCATGCTTGTGTTTAGGCAGGAGACGCTACAACATCAAGCTCTGGAAGACGTTCACAGACTGCTTCAACTGTCTGCCCATCGCTGCCATCGTGGATGAGAAGATCTTCTGCTGCCACGGAGGTGTGTGTGTGTGTGTGTGTGTGTGTGTGTGTGTGGATAACCAGAGAGACTTTCACCTGCTGAACAAGCGCTGGCTCTTCTGCTGCGTGGAGTGTCATGAGTCTGAGTTTTTATGGTATCCATTAAAGCTCACACTTTTTACAAGGGCATCTATGTTAGGAATTTCTCAAAATATTGTACACAAGTCTGAGTCACATCACCGGTGTTTGGTCACGAGTCCAAGTTTAATTTCAAATCCATTTGTTAGTCTCTTTCTGTACGCAGGTTAGTTTTATAAACACCGTTGCTGGACATTTAGTTCATACGTGATATAAATATATACATGCATACATTATAAAACTATAAAAAAAACATATATATTATTTTTAATAAAAAAAAAAATATATATATACATATTAGTATGAAAAGTTAAAATATAATATTTATATATTATATTTATTAATTATTTTTTAAATATAGATTTTCAATTAAATGCACTACTGTTCAAAAGTTTTGTTTGGTAAATTTTTATGAAAGTCTTTTAAAAATTAAAGAAATTTTAAAGTAAAAATTTAGAAATTTTTGTATTTTCAGCATCATTCCAGTGTCACATGATCTTCAGAAATCATGAAAATATGATTATTTACTGCTCAAGAAACATTTCTGATTATCAATATTGAAAAGAAACAATATTTTTGTGGAAACAGTGATGCATTTTATTTTTCAGCATTCACAGATAAACACAAAGTTAAAAAGAGGAGCATTTATTTGAAACAGAAATCTTTGGCAACATTATAAATGTCTCAAATGTCACTTTTGACAAATTTATAGTGTCCCTGATTAATTTTTTTTTAAAATATGCAGTTAAATTTAAAATTAATTAGATGCAAGTGAAAAACAAACTTGTGCTCTGAATTAAAAACAGTATTTAATGAACTATATTTGTTACAAAATAATACACATATCGTAGTGCCCCCCCCATTCATTAACACGAATGTCCTTTTTGAACTAATCGCTGAAGTGAATCAGCCTCCTAATGCTTCAGTCCTCTGTCAGATGATCTTTCTCTTCAGATACATGACGCATGTAAAACGAGAAGCCTGAACATCTGCTGTTTAAATCATCTTACTTCATCAGTTTATGATTTGCAGTGACATCATCTGCGTCTCGTGTGATCCCTGAACGGGTGCAGCGTCTCTGGGAACCTAATCTCCAGCGCTTTCTGCTGTTCCTCAGGTTTGTCTCCTGATCTTCAGTCCATGGAGCAGATCAGAAGGATCATGAGACCCACAGATGTCCCGGACCAGGGTCTCCTGTGTGACCTGCTGTGGTCCGACCCGGATAAGGATGTGTTGGGATGGGGCGAGAACGACCGGGGCGTGTCCTTCACCTTCGGAGCAGAAGTAGTGGCCAAGTTCCTCCACAAACACGACCTGGATCTGATCTGCAGGGCTCACCAGGTGAGGCACTATTTTTTTTATTAAATACACGATTTTTTTTAAAGAGTTTTATTGCAGTTTTTGTTTGCACACACCGTTATGATGCTGAAAATTCAGCTAAATAAATCATATTTTTAAGTATATTAAAATAGAAAACCTTGGGATCTGCCTTGACTTCTTACTGATCCCAAAGTTTGTAACAAAAATGTTTGTTCTAAATCTTGACGTTAAGTAAATTCTAGTCTTTTTTTTTTTTTTTTTTTTTTGCCTGTGTAATTTTTATTCATTTTATTTAATTTTTTGTCTTCTTTTAGTCTTATTAAATGTATAAAAATGAAAATTATGTCTTGGTAACTAGGTGAATAAAAAAAAAAAGCATTTTATTCCAGGGGATTTAAAAAAAAAAAAAAAAAATTTTTAAACAGCTTTGAATGTTGGAACTCTCCAGCTGTGATTTGGTGAAGTAGTGAACTGTTTGACTGATAGCTGCAGCTCCTGAACTTCCTCTTCCTGTGTGTGTGTGTGTGTGTGTGTGTGTGTGTGTGTGTGTGCAGGTGGTGGAGGACGGATACGAGTTCTTCGCCAAGCGGCAGCTGGTGACTCTGTTCTCCGCACCGAACTACTGCGGAGAGTTTGACAACGCTGGAGCCATGATGAGCGTCGACGAGACCCTGATGTGCTCCTTCCAGGTGCGTTCAGTCCTGCTCTGATCCTCTGATCGAAATCCGCTCGCATCTAAACCTTACGTGTGCAGCCAGTCCCAGATACTCCAGTTTAAAAAACATAATGCATCTTAAACTGTTAAAACGAGTGAGAAAAGATGACATTAAAAAGAATGTAAATCAAGGACCTCTGATAAACTTTCCCTTTAAAAGACATGTATAAATGCTATTTAAATCCAAATCACATTCATTTTGATTTACCTTAAAAATGCATGCAATACGACCTTAATCCAGTGACTATTCATGAGATGAAACAACATACGTTTTGTTTATAATGCATTTTGCATTCATTATATTGTGTTATAAACGTAAGTGTTGCATGACACAAAGCTGATTCAGACTTTCACGTTATTCAGCTCGATACATGTTTAATCTGCAGATTTTGAAGCCAGCAGAGAAGAAGAAACCCAACTCGAGTCGTCCAGTGACTCCTCCGAGGAACACAGTCCCCAAACCGGCCAAGAAGTGACCCCCGCGGCCCGCTGGACTTGTATCATACGCTCTTCATGTGTCTCGGATCAGGAGTGGCTCTGAACCGTCCACCACGTCTTTATTTCGATTCTTCACGTCCTCGTTTATCGTCCCGAGCGGAGCGTTTTAATTTCACTTCATTTCCGAGGCAAACAGTCTCTAATTCCCACTTCAGGACGACGTATCTTCTGGATTTTTAAATCGACACGTTTGAGATGATTTGTGACCACTGTGAACAAACCAGTCTGTTTTTATGCACCTGTTGCTTATTTTTGGTCTGGTGAATGTGCCATGAGGTTTGATATTCAGTCCGCTTTTATCATTTTTGAGTCTTTTTTTTAATCTTCATGATTGCGAACGGATGGATGTTGTCAAGTGTATGAACTAAAACGTCCTCTTTCTTTCTTTCGACGCGATGCCTTGTTTTCTTCATTGCGTATCATGTGAGGTTTGGGCATGTTGACTTCTGGATCTCTTGTGTTGCATGCGTTAGTGTTAGAGGAACAGGACACAAGGTTCGGCTTCTCTCAGGGCATGCCACCTTCAGCATGTCTGCAGAATAATGTAGCTCCTCATCAGGTAAATCACGTCAGGAAAACCTCTTTTCTTGCAAATTTCTACAGTATTTCAAATAGATTCTGTTTAACCCAAACTCACTGTAAATATACAGGACACGTTTTGTTCAGTCTTGGCAATAATTCAGTTTTCCACACTATAAATAATTGTTATACTTGGAGAATAAATCGAAGGGAGATGGAAACACCTTTGTTTGTTTGATTTGTTCATTTCAGAAATGTATTGAATTTAAAGGGAACATGAAATCAAAACTGATTTATTTATTAATATTACTTAAGAGATCTATATATATTATGTTCCCGACAATATTCCGTATTCTTTTAGATGTTATTTTTGCATTTTGAGTTCAAAATTCTTAAAATGTTAAGTTCTTAAATGTTAAGACAATATTTGAGAACTTAGTAGTTCTTTAGAAAATATTACAAATATTTGAAAACTTAAGATACATTTAAGAATGTTAGGAAAATATTTGAGAACTTAATCATCTTAACTTAAGTTGTTCTTTAAATATTCAAGAACTTAAACGTTCTTAAAATATTGGAGAACTTGGGTGTACTTTGAAAAATATTTAAAATATTTGAAAACTTGAACGATATACTTAAGATTAACAACTAATTTTTTATTTTTTAAATATGAGAACATAGACGTACTTAAACTTAATGATAAAAATGTTAATACAATTTTTAAAACAAAATATGTACTTGTATTTGCAATAGTAAAAATATTTAAGAAATAAAAATATTCTTTAAGAAAATATTGGAGAACTGACTTAAAAAAAACAAATTGAAAACTTAAGAGGTTCTTAGAAAAATATGTAATGTTAATAGAATCTGTAAGAACTGAAAAGATGTACTTGTATTTGCAATAAAGTTAAAATATTCAAGAACTTAATCTTTTAAATTCTGAAATATTTTAATATTTAATTTAAACTCTTTACAATAGAAAACAAAAAATAAGAAAATATTCAACTTACATTTTCTTGAATAATTTGAGAACTTAATGTTCTTAGAAAAATATTTAAGAATTTAAAAAACTGATAAGATGTACTTAAGAAAATATAAAAAGTGTAAAATATTTCAGTAGAATAAAATATTTGAAGATGTACTTTAAATATTTGCAATTAATTTTAATAAATCATATATTTAATTTTTAATAACTTTGTTTACATTTTTGTTTTAAGGTTTGCACGTGGAACATGATTTGTTTGAAGGAAAAGTTAATCTTTGTAATGTTCATGATGACACTAATAACTTTTCCCCATTCACTGAACCTCAACCTACATTTCTTTTAATATTTCAATCTGAAATAAAAATGAGTACATGAAAATCTGACAATAAAATATAAACATTAAAATGACTATTAAAACATGAAGTGTTGCATTATTTCTTTATTATATAAACAAATACATTCTGTATTAAAATAAAACAAAATGATTGCAAAAATTTGATTCATAAACAGATCTGTGCAAATTAAGTACGATTCACAAACCCTTTATAGTTTCTCAGCCATCGTTTACAATGGATATGCATATAGTTTTCACGAATGTCTCGATGTCTATAAACCATCTCATAATCAATCCTTTATTCCTTTATCAACCGATGCACAAAGAAAGACCATGAAAATGTAAATCAGTCATTGAGATTTGATCGTCCAGCATTATGAATCGTGGATAATTGAATTAAATGCTCGTTCACATTAAAAAGTAGTTCACATAAAAATGTGCTGTAAATGTGCTCATGCCCAGACCATCAAAGATTAGGAAGAGTTTTGTGTCTTCCACAGATTTGGAGAAACGCAGCATTGCATCACGTGATCACCAATGGATGTGAATGGGTGCCGTCAGAATGAGAGTCTGATAAAAACATCACAATAATCCACAGTCCATCAGTGAACATCTGGAGAACATAAGATGAAACAAATCCAGCATTAAGATGCTTTTAGAGAGTCTATAATCCATAATAACACGTCCTCCAGTGAAAACGTGTTCTGGTCTGAATCAGGAGAGAAATCTGCACAGATTAAGCAGCGTTTACAAATCAAAAACCGCTCAATATAAAACAAGTTTTTTACTTCTAAACACATCTTTTGTCTTCTCCAGATGTTAACTGATGGACTGGAGTGCTTGTTGATTATTGTGATGTTTTTATCTGACGGCACCCATTCACTTCCATTGCTGAGATACTGATACAATGCTGCATTTCTCCAAATCTGATGGAGACACAAACCCACGCTGGCCTCGGGGGGAGTAAATATTCAGCCAGTTTTAATTTTCAATAGAATTATTACTTTAACAGCGCCTCTTTCTGTGGGACGATCGGTACTCTAATGAGACTGAAGCATTTCTATTGCATTGAATATTTCACCATGAATTAGAATTGAATGTCAAGCACTTAAAAGTCAGTGTCATAATTGATAAATATGAATGAAAGCCGTTTACAGATAATCCCCATCTTCACTGGATCTGTTGAAAAGATTTGGAGCTGAAGCGTGTAAACAGTGCAGGATCATCTGAATAAACCGTGAGTTTGAGCTCTCACAGGACGGGGAACATAAACACTCGTCCGTCAGAAGGCGATGTGGTGACGAGGTGCTCCAGGAGGAAGCTGAACGTGATGAAGATCGAGCTTGATAAACTGAAATATGTGAGATCTGCTGATGACACCAGAACCAACACAAAATGAAGTTCTGAGCAAGATTTCACACAGAATGAAGATTCTGTCATCATATTTCCTGCAGGAAAAAATGAATAAAAATTTTGCTTATAAGAAAATATTTGAAAATATTTTTTTTCCCACTTGGATAAAAATAAAAAATAAAATGTAATTTATTTTTATTTATTTTTTTAGATTTATCAAAACGTTTAGTTTTTAAATCTCTAAGAACTCAGGTTTTTATTTTATATCATCCTTAAATTGTTTTGCTGTATGTTTACATTGGTGTTTTATGTATTTTAATTATATATATATATATTTTTTAAAGCACTTTGAGATGCAACTTTTAAAAGGCGCTATGAAATGAAGTTTATTGTTTTTGTTGTTTTTGCAGAATGCATCAGAGCATGTTATTCCAAGAAAAAAATACTTGTAATTTCTCATATGAATAAATTAAATGATTATTTACTGATTAATGTAATTAATGCAGAAGATCCTCAATATATTTAACTAATAAAGATCAGCACATTTAATTATGACACTAACATTTAACAAAATATTAGATTTTGATGATAAATTGGTAACACTTAGGTTTCATTTGTTACATACATTAATTACAGTAGTTAAACGAACAATAAAAATACTTCTAAAGCGTCCATTAATCTTTATAATTTAAACATTTATTAATATACAAATTTTAAGTTGCATCTCTTAATATTAATGCACAAATAAACAAATATAAAAAATGAACAACTGTATTTTTATTAATAATGTTTATTTTTAGTTAATTATAGTTAATGAACGTTAGACTTTATTGTAAAGTGTTACCAATAAAATAATATACGATTGTTTAACATCTCATCAGCCGATTAAATTTGGTCTAAGTGGCGTTTTAACGAATTACTAACTCATAATTCATCACATATTGATCATAAGGCCTAAATTCGTCCAATCTGGATTATAAACGGAGCACAGATTATCAGATGTTAAGAAACTGAGTAAATGACGACAGAATCTTCATCTGAGGCTTTAAACCTCGTTCACATTAATTGTATTAAATGCATTCCTCTACACTGTATGATTATGAAATATAACTAGTGAGTGTGTGTTCATGTCATTTCCTTCTAAAGTCATGAATAATTATGAGGATTTATGAGAGATATGTCATCTCAATCGCCGGGTTTGACTAGTGAGAGCATAAAAACGGTGAACCTCATAAGTGAGAATTGGAAAAAAGATCTAAATGCCGTCTAATCCTTGACAAAACGAGCACGTCTGAGCCAGCGCTTCACGTGTTCATGATGATTCCTGTAGTTTAACAGTGGCTGTTGTGTGTGAAAGAGCAGCGTGAACATCCTGAGAAACATCTTCTCCTCAGAGCGAGGTCTCGCTGGTGTGCGGTCGAGACGTCTCCTCCTCCAGGAGAGCGATGCGCTGTTTCAGCATCCGCACCTGTGTCTCGTGACGCTCCACCATCGCCATCATCTGAGACTCCAGCTTCTTCAGCTTGTTCTGGTGCTTCTTCTTGGCTTTCTCGTACGCTGCCACCAGATTACTGCGGGAGATGAACACACACAGCTTTAACCTCCTGATTGACTGAGACGCTCCACTCCAGTATTACTTTACAATCAAAAAACTTGAAGGACATCAGATAGAGGTTACAGCTCAAAACACATTTTAGATGGAAAAAATGCACTAACCCTAAAACTGAAAAAAAAAAATTTAAAAAAAAAACTTATGAAACAAGTTGAAATACTAAAATTATTAAAACTGAAATCAAAATATATTAAAACTAAACAGAAATATTAGGGGGAAAACAGCAAAAGCACATTAAAAAAAAAAAATTCTAAAGCTAAAAAAAAAAAAGCTGGAATGAATAATATTAATTTTGAAACCTTGTCTTGGCAACTAAGTGATACAAGTTAAAGTTACTAAATTACTAAAATTGTAATAATTAGATGAAAGCTAAATGGAAATATAAAACTGCAATAAAATAAAAAAATATTAAATTAAAAACTTCGACTTAGATACTAACTGAAATATAAGCTAAAATTACTAAAACAAAAACTGAAATTAAAATAAAATAGAAAATATGAATTAAAGAAATAAAAAATTATATATAAATAATAAATATAAACACATAAACCCAAAGGGTCAAAAAAAAACTTATGAAACAAGGTAAAATACCAAAATGATTAAAACTGAAATAAAAAAATATTAAAGCTAAACAGAAATATTAGGGAAATAAATACTTTTTTTTTCTAAAGCTAAAAATAAAAATAAATAAAAATACATCTGAAATGAATAATAATAATAATAATAATAATAATAATTATTATTATTATTATTATTATTATTATAAAAACGTAGAAATCTTGTCTTGGCAAATAAGTTACTAAATAGCTAAGTAGAAATATAAAAAAAATGAATAAAAATGTTGCTCTGGCAATTAACTGAAAGAAGTTGAAATGCTAAAAATAACTAAAGCTCAATAAGAATACGTAACAAAAAATATATTTTTTAATTTAGCCTCAAATTGACATAAAAATATATTAAAGCTAAATAGAAAAATTCGAAGAAAAAAGAAGCAATTTTTAAATTAAAATTAAAACTGAAAATATAAAAATAAAATCTTATTGGAAACATTAATAAATACTCTAATAATATATAAAATAACACTAAAATAACTAAGGTAACAGCTGGACGTGCAGCAAGAGTGTGGCATTAACAGCAGCTCCTGAAGTCAACACACAGTGATGCTGCGATGTGACCAGCAGGAGGCGACACAAACATACACAGCTCCACTGGATCCTGTCATCATGAGGCTTCTTCACATCAAGGCACACATTTGAGCTGTGTGTGTGTGTGTGTGTGTGTGTGTGTGTGTTACCTGTTTGCTCGTTTAAGGTCGTTAACGAACTCCGATGACTGCTGATGTCTGACTTCACTGCTCTTAGTGAGTCTTTCTAACGCCGCGACCAACTCCTGAACACGACCCTTCAGCTTCTTCTCTCTGGAACACACACACACACACAACATCTCACATCTTCTGAGGAGTCTTTATTTCTTTATCTCTCAATCATAATGTCATCATATAAATATCAGCATCTGCACCAGATTGAGTGTCATAATAAAACTGAGCTGTTTTTCCTCCATATTCTCACTGTATCGGACTAAATGAGCCAAAGCCTGATGATCAAATATGATACTCAATACAAAAAAAAAGTAACTGTAGTTACAGTAGTACAGTAGCAGTAACTGACCTCCTGAGGGCGCTGGTGAGCTCCGCCGCGAGGTCGCTGTCACTCAAACTCCTCAGATCAGACAGACTGATCACCGGAGAATCACCAGAGTCCTGCAGCATATATATATATATAAAAAGACAAACACACATAACAAAATTAAATATGAATATTAGGAAGCCTCAGAAACATCAGAAACAGCAACTAACTGAAATAAGTTGAAGTGGTAAACAAACAAACAACAACAAAAAAACTAAACTGACGCCAGAAACAAACACACATAAAATAAAATAAAAAATTACAATGTAAAAACGGTTGCCTTGCCAATTTGCTGAAACAAGTTGAAGTACAAAAATTACTAAAACTAAAAAAAAAATAAAGCTAAACAGAAACAAAAACTAAAAATGTCAAAAATACATTACTTAATTATCAAATTTAAACTAAAACTTTAAGTTTATTTAGACTTAAATTTAATCAATATGAATATTAAAATATACAAATGTAAAATAATAAATAAAACTATAAAATTATACCAAAAATAAAATATAAAAATAAAAGCTAATTCGAAATATTTTGCTTAGATTAAAGAAATGAAGGCCTCCTTATATATTCAGGTTTACAGAGACTGTGCGAATCCTGGTTCTTCAAAGACGAAAAATAAAGGGGTTGTTGAGGGTTTATTTTTAGTTGTTTTTACTTATTTTAAATTATTTTAAGTCATCTTGAGGCCATTTGAGAACCAGTGAAATAAGTTCTAGTTTCATACTCATTCTTCTAATGTAATGAACCAGTATTTCATGTCAAATTATTTATTTGATAAGCAGACCTAATAATGCTAGTGTAATTGTATTCCTGAAGCTCAAACAGTAGATGGCGCTAGCAACACCAAGGTCATGGGGGCATTTCCAGGGAATGCATGAACCTTATTGCATACATTCCTCTATTGCAAGCTGCTTTTGATAAAGCGTCTGTTAATGCATAAACGTAAATGCAATTATCATAACAAATTCTTATTAGAAACAACTGAATCTTATCTGGCGCTTATAGATAAAGAGGATTATGTGTAGAGTACAGTAGCAATGCCAAGGTCGCAGGTTTGATGAGGTGTTCTGGGATCTGCAGAGACTGTAAGAGAACATCATGTGTGAAGCACAGGTGAGTCAGACAGCAGTTGAACCCGCTCTCACACCCACAGATGGGATGCTTTCACAGCAGAGACAAGAGAACAGAGCAATCGATCGAAACAGAGAGAGAGAGAGAAGATACTCATCAATAATTCACACGAGCTGCTGCTGGAGACATACACAGAAAGACTGATGGACAGACATCTGACAGATGGATGGAAGGAAGGACAGCAGACAGATACTGTAGATGGACAGACAGATGGACGGACAGACAGAGACACGAACAGACAGAAAGATGGACGGACAGACAGAAAGACATCATGGACGGATGGAGAGACAGATAGACGGAGAGATAGACATCATGGACGGATGGACAGACAGACGGAGAGATAGACATCATAGATGGATGGACAGACAGATTGACGGAGAGATAGACATCATGGACGGATGGACAGACAGATAGACGGAGAGACAGACATCATGGACGGATGGACAGACAGATAGACGGAGAGATAGACATCATGGACGGATGGACAGAGATAGACAGAGAGACAGACATCATGGACAGATGGACAGACAGATAGACGGAGAGATAGACATCATGGACGGATGGACAGAGATAGACAGAGAGACAGACATCATGGACGGATGGACAGACAGATAGACGGAGAGATAGACATCATGAACGGATGGACAGACAGATTGACGGAGAGACAGACATCATCGACGGATGGAAAGACAGATAGACGGAGAGATAGACATCATGGACGGATGGACAGACAGATAGACGGAGAGATAGACATCATGGACGGATGGACAGACAGATAGACGGAGAGATAGACATCATGGACGGATGGACAGACAGATAGACGGAGAGATAGACAACATGGACGGATGGACAGACAGATTGACGGAGAGATAGACATCATGGACGGATGGACAGACAGATAGACGGAGAGACAGACATCATGGACGGATGGACAGACAGATAGACGGAGAGATAGACATCATGGACGGATGGACAGACAGATAGACTGAGAGATAGACATCATGGACGGATGGACAGAGAGATAGACGGAGAGATAGACATCATGGACGGATGGACAGAGATAGACGGAGAGATAGACATCATGGACGGATGGACAGAGAGATAGACTGAGAGACAGACATCGGATGAAACTTCTAAATTATCTAAGCTAATAGAGTGTTAAAAAAAAAAAAAAAATTCAGATAAGAGAGAGATATTACTTATTGGACCAAAAAGCAGTGCACACAATATCATAGATTAAAGTTTTCAATTAGACGGATGTACTGTTATTTCCTCTACAGTCAAAAATCTGGGTTTTATTAGACAGCAACTTGTCTTTTGAAAACCATATTTCCCCAAAAAGTTAAACGCCAACCAATGAGATGTGCACAAATGATTTTATTTATTTCCACTAAAAAAAGTGTGAAACCGTATTTGCATCTTGTTGTTTCCATTTAGGTTCTTTACGATATATCCACACATGTGCATATGAATGTGTGAACAGACAGTATGTTATATTGTATGCACCGTACCTTCCCGCTCTTGTCTTTGGCTCCAGCGCTGCTGCTGGTGGAGTTGAGCGATCGCCGTCTCTGTTCCTGATGTTCCTCCACCTCAGACTTCAGATGCTCGATGTGCACCAGATAGGCCTGTTCCTGGGCCTCCCGTGTGCTCAGCTTCAGCTCCAGAGCTTTCTTCTCCTTCTCCAGCAGATACAGCTGAGCCTTCAGCTCCGCCATCTCCTCCTGAGCACACAGACACAGACATCTGTGACCTACAGCTCCTCTCCTGACATGTCACATCACTGATGAAAGCACCTCAAGACTCAAATACGAATCACAATCACACACTCATCAAACCTTGACACGGTTTGTTTGATGCAATGAAGGACAGTCGGGACGGTACAATGGGTTCAGTGCATTCTTATCCAATTATATTGACTTATAATCTAAATTAGCATGAGAAAAACTCTTGCTTATACCAGGGATTTCCAAATGGGTGCTGAGTTTAGATTAATTAATTATGAAATATTAGGAGAAATATGAAAGGAATATGATAAATGTGCATATTAATAAATATTTCTGAAATAATATTCCAAAAAATATTTTAAATAAAAAAAAAGAAATTTTTCATTGAAATAAATTAAAACAAATATAAAAAAATAAAAATAAAGCACCTACTAAACAATAAAATATTATGAAAAAATATTAAATATTTAAAAAAATAAAAAATAAAACACAGAATTAATAAAATGAAACCATACAATTATTTTATTGAAAAGATTAACAAATAAAAATAAACTAAAAATATTCCGAAAACATGAAAAATTTGACTTTTTATAAACTTTTTATATTTTAAAATAATACAAATTAAACCCTTCCTAAAAATAGACAAAATATTTTATTTGAAATCAAAATAATTACTAAAACTATATCTGCACAAAATAATTACTAAAAAAAGTTTAAATATTATATTTGTTTACCTGCATGTCACATGAACAGAGAACCGGGAACATGTGAATGTGTTGATAAATACTTATATATAATAATAATAATTATAATTATTTATTCCTCGAGTCTTTCACACTGATCTAGAGTCTGTGTTTCTGTAGAAATGTCAGCTGATGGAGTTGTTCATATCTAATCATCTCTCCTTGCGTCCGATCAGATCTCACATTTCAAACACGAAGCTGAAGGTCACTGACGGATCGAGCTCACTGAGGTCACTGAAAGACTACTCTATAAACATATGAACAGATCTTCATTTTACAGATTTAAACTACAGATTCAGTCATCCATCCAACAAACATACAGCTTTTGCTTCATTATAATGTGTGACTGTATCAGAATCAGTAAAAGACATTCATCAATTCATCTGTGAATCCTGAAAAATAAAATGCATCACAAAATATTTCCACAAAAACAAAAGCATGAAGCAGCACAACAGTTTTCAGAACAGTGTTATTTTAGTATAGTTGATTGGCTTTTTTTTTAACAGCTTATGTAATTTTACTAACATTAATTTATGTGTTTTGGTCATTTTTTTAAATATGTTTTCAGTTTTCATTTTTAGCATTAGTTTATTTCGTTTTAGATATTATAGTTCTTTTAAACAAAATGGAATGGGAGATTTTGCATTGGAAACAAGCTGAAATAAATTTTATTTAATCTATTTTATTCATGAATATATATATATATATATATTTTTTTTTTTTTCAGTTAATGTAATGTGTCAAGTAATTTTTTTTAATGGATTTAGTTAATAATATAATAATAATAATAGTGATAATATATTATAGAATTTAAACATGGCTAATAATCAGAAATGTTTCTTGAGCAGTAAATCATCATATTTTCATGATTTCTGAAGATCATGTGACACTGAAGACTGGAGGAATGATGCTGAAAATACAGCGGAGCATCACATAAATACATTACACTTTAACACAGATTCACACAGAAAACAGATGTTTTAAATACTAATAATATTTCACTGTTTTTACTGTATTTTTGATCACATAAATAATGCAGCCTAGGTGAGCATTTACCCTCAAATTTAGCATTAGACTTTGATTCATGAACTAAGTATTCCTAATCAAGACATTATTTCTGAGAGTATTTTGATTTATTATTATTATTAGATCAGCGTGAAGCGTGTGGTGCTGTACCTTCATGGCCATGAGCTCCTGCATGAGCACGGCGTTCTCCAGGTCGAGTCTCTGCGAGTCTGCACGGGGTTTGAGGTCGTAGTTCAGCGGGTCGATGTGGACGCTCTCCAGCTCCAGCATGGTCAGCTTCACCGCCGCTCGGTCGTTCTTCAGCTGCTGCACGTAGTCCTTCAGACGCTGCTCGTCGTCTTTGGAGAAATCAGTGTCACAGCTGCTGGCCGTCGAGCTGGTGGTGCTGCAACACACACACACACACACACACACACACACACACACACACACACACACACACACACACACACACACAGGTGAGACAGGTAAATCAATAAAGGTTAGTTCATACACACATTAAGCTAGTATGGCCATAATCATAAAACACTTTTTTTTTTGCTTTTGTTAAACATGATGTTCTCGGCATGACATAAAGAATATAGGGAGTCCACTTTCATTTTCATTCAGTACCATCAGGTCATGGTGCAGAAGATTAAATTCATAACGATATGTAAAATACAGCATTTTAAAACTTAAATTAAAAATTTAACTCAAATTAAAAATGGCCAACACCCAAAATGGCTGACATGGGGAAACTGGACATGGCATGATCCACTGAATCTAAAGAGATCAGATTTTGGGTCAAACCATTCAGAAGTTATAATCAAAAAAATTAATTTTTTGCGTCTCCTGACCACTAGGTGGCGCTGCCTCACGTGAATTTTTGCATGCTTTTCGTCAAATTTGTTCATGTGTCATTTGAAAATGGTTGGACGAATCAACTTGAACTTTTTGCCAGCGTGGTCTGAAGATGATCTGACTCAAATTTGGTGGGAATCAGACGAATCGTCTAGGACAAGCTTGAAGAAGTAGGTTTTTTGAACAATTGAAAATAGCGGAAAAAACGTAACCTTGTGATTTCAAAAGTTATAACCATAAATAAATTGAAACTTTGGACAAGTGGTGGAGCAAGAGAGTTTGAGTTAGAGAATCCAAATTTGCTATGGTGACATTTCCCACTGTCCTCTATCAGTGTGCCAAATCTCACAACTTTCCCAGAAGCAGTTCTATGGGCTGCCATAGACGGAGGAAGATGAAGAGGAAGAAGAGGAAGAGGAAGAAGAAGAAGAGGAAGAGGAAAAAGAAGAAGATGAAGAGGAAGAAGAGGAAGAGGAAGAAGAAGAAGAAGAAGAGGAAGAGGAAAAAGAAGAAGAGGAAGAAGAAGAAGAGG